>NW_026578780.1:0-19326 GCF_029603195.1 Condylostylus longicornis
TTCGACTTTCCCATTCCAGCTGCTACTTTCCAGGAACAACTGAGCGTGTCGTCGTTATGTGGGGAAAATTGGATCAATTGCAAGCGGCATTCAAAATCATTTTGGTAAGAGTGTTTTTCCCTCAACCTGCTTTTCCGTCACTCGTAGTTGACTATAAGAGTCCATGGGCAGGATAACTTCTGACATTTTGACTGGTTCATTATCTATTTGTTAATTATTGAACTTGCGCTCTGGGTAGGACAAAATAAAGGAGTCCCCCTCAACCGCTCGAAGGTCTTCCGCCACCGAAATCAGATTTTACTGGCAAAATGGTGTCAAAAATCGTCGTTCCCAATTCCGCTGTGTCCCAATTGATTGGAAAACAGGGACAGACGATCAAAGAATTACAGGAAACGAGCGGAACGCGGATTCAGATTTCTAACCGGTTTGTTGAATTTGTTCGTGCAAAAAACATTCTCTTGTTTCCAGAGATGAGCACCATTTCAAGGAGCGTGTTGTCATCATTTCGGGGCTTTTTGATTCTGTTTGCAAAGTATCGTTCGACGTCATGGAAACAATTCAAAGTGATCCACACATTAAAGACCACATGTACGTGACTTTACCATTCTGACGTTAGATGGATTTCTCTTATGGAGATAATAGTACCATGTAGGATCCCACGCATCGTGAGAATCGCGAAATGGATACATGCATGACCCAACTCTAATGATTGTCCTGTCCCAACAGTCTAATGATGATTTCTCTGTCCCAAAATGATGATTGTTCTATTTTTGTCTTCAGGGAAATCAATTACGTTATACCTCCCCCCCTTTCCTCAAATCGGACTGTAGCAATGGTCGGACTACCGAATACAGGAGTCCCAAATTCCGCTGATTTGATGCGTTCGATGCTGCAAATAAATCCAAACGGATATTTTCCGTTTTTCACGCAACTGGGATTTGGCGGTATGGAGTAGGGGAATACATGGGGGGTGTAGTATCAATGGTTGTATGATGGATATGGAATTTGTAAATTGGGTAGTGCAGTTATCAATTTATGGGGGTGTAGTATGGATAGTTAGTTGTATGATGGATATGGAATTTGTAAATTGGGTAGTGCAGTTATCTGTCAGCACCTTATGAGAAATCAAAGTTTTTATAGACATCTATAATGTGGCTTGTATTGCTGCTCTGCGATTCACTTTCTATTCATTCTGTCAAAAGTTAAAAACTGGCTGCTACACAATCATGGGTCTGTGTTTATTCGAGTGTCTTTTGCATTTATTCAGGTCCTGAGATGGGAAACCAAATTCCGCTCTTCCCTCCCCGTCTTCCACCTGGAATGGCGCAACCCGCAACGATCACGACAAATTTCGACGTCTCCGATCAGTTTATTGGTTTCGTGATCGGAAAACAAGGAGCGACGTTACAACTTCTACAGCAGCAATCCGGAGCTCAGCTTCGTGTAGCATCGAAGGGAAATTTTGTGCCTGGCACTGAAAATCGAAGGGTGACCATAACTGGAACTCCAGGTTCAGTTCAGTTGGCGCAAGTGTTGCTCCATCAAAAAGTGCGAGAAATTGAAGAATTAGCGTCCCAAAAAGGTAAGAGGGCCCATGGTTGGAGCGATAGTCTGGTCTCACGAAGCCCAGGGAGATGGGTTGGAACTAGGAGGGAAGAAGTTACCATGCTGACTAGAGATCGGAAGTTGTCAATTTGATGCCTCTGGTCTGTTCTCCCATTCTGGTCGCGTCAGGAAGTCCATTTGAATCGCCAGGCATTGAAGGACCGTCGAGTAACGGAGCGATTACTGGACTAGCTGCTGGCCAAGCAGGGGTACACCCTCACGCCAATACCCTCATTCAAGTGAGATGATTCGTGATCATGAGGATCTGAAATAGTTGTGATGCATTCCGTCAAATTGTGTTGTTCTTTTCAGTTTCCGTTTGCGACTCATTCAGGAAGATTCTCTTAATTTTATCCCATTAGGCAACCATGACGTGTTTGCTTCTAATGTGACTTTTTTTTCTATTGAAATTATCACAAAAAATTGGTTTGATACTCACTTCATCGCTTTGTCCCCATCTGATATGTGAAAAGAGAGTTGAGCCACTAGATTTCACAATAGCATCATGATGTTTGATTGTCTCAAGAGATGATGCCACTGGTTCTTCTCAATCGTCAAACGATCACGCAAGACCGAAGCTGTACGGGATGTGTTTGGGAAGTGAGGAAGGCCTTGATCGGCTAATAGAGGGCAAGGAAAAGTCAGGCAGTCAAACGACGGGGCCTTATGACCGACCTTTCTTGTCTTTATTATCTTTCTTGTCTTTATTATCTTTCTTGTCTTTATTATCTTTCTTTCTTGTCTTTCTTCTTATTATCTTTCTTGTCTTTATTATCTTTCTTGTCTTTATTATCTTTCTTTGTCTTTATTATCTTTCTTGTCTTTATTATCTTTCTTGTCTTTATTATCTTCTCTTGTCTTTATTATCTTTCTTGTCTTTATTATCTTTCTTGTAATATTATCTTTCTATGAAGTCAACGTCTCACGCATGAGCAGAAACAGATGCATGCGATGCAGACTCATTCATGATAATGGGATTGTATTGTATTGTATAGTTCAAGGCGTAAAAATAATCGCCACCCCTCAATCCTTCCCGAATGTTGTTTCTTTTGTTTGGAGAGGGGGCCGTTAGCTCGAATTCGAAATGGTCGCAAAATTTCCTCCAAACTCAAGTTGTCGCTGACCACAAGTCAGCCCGAACTTTTCCGATGTTGGAAATAGATCCATCAACAGTATCTGATATAGACAGCATGAAAATAGCTCAAGGAGTTCAACACCTCACTGAATCATTTCTCATGCGTCGGCATTACGGTCCAGGTGTTCCAGATTGGGAATTCGTTCTTACGCCCAGCATTGTGCGTGAAATCATTCAAGCTCCTCATCTAGCTCTCGTTCTAGCAGTGGATTGCGTGGAGCGTCATCCAAGACGAGCCGCTTTATCGGATGTCACAACGACCGACACATCGCCACCATCGAGAGATTTTGATGCCACTTTTGACGGAGAAGAATTCGAGGATGAACAAACTTCCTCGAGGATGCTAATGGGTTTTAGAAACGGACTGTCCGTTCTCAGAGACTTTTCGACAAAGTTCGTGAAAGCCATCTCCAAAGTGATTCAACGACCTTTTGTACAGCCTCTTCTAACTCTGAGTACGTCCTTCGTTCGTAGTGTGGATCTTGTTTTTTGTGGACAAAATTTCTCTTCTCGCTTCAGAACGAATGATTCAGCAGCTGCTCGTTTCAGGCGAAGCTGCTCCCACCAATAGCAACAAATTAGGATCTTGTTGCCCGAGTTTCATCGATTTCTCAGAGACAATCAAGGGCTGTTGTATGGTTTCCACATATCCTGCCCTTGCTGGGATCCGCGGACGTCTCGAAGACGTTGTCGTCGACCCCACCTCGAGCGGTCAAAGTTTTGGTCAGTCAGTCGGTTTTATTTTTATTTTGTTGTTTATTGTTTGGTATTGTTTTCAATTCTAGGGAAAAGGCTGGTTCAGGCTGCAATTGATTTCGCTACTTCTCGTGATTGTGTGGATATTCAACTCTCTTCAGCAGGGTCACGGCATTCAGCACGGCATATTTACCACGATATGGGATTCCGATCCCGCAACACCTTTTCATATAACAAATATCTGACAGCTGTATCATAATAATTCAAGTATTTTTGTAGCTCCGGCGACCCCAGCATCTTCATTGCGACGCCCTAATTTCGTTTTCATCATTTCAGAGGTTCAGTCTGTTTGTACATTACGTACCTTGCATAGAATTCATAAGGAAGTATGTGCGCCATTAGTTTTGCTATACCCCATTGCAATTGACAGTGTGAATCGAGCACATTTCTCTGTTACTGGTCCATCTGTTGGACGTCTTCGAGCAAATTTGTTTAGATTTTTAGATGCGCACGGAGTCAAGAAAATCGGTCTGTCGAAATTCAACTGCTTGCTGACGTCAAATCTGTCATCAGTTTAATGGTTGAACGGGATGTCGGTGTTACAATCATTTGTTGTTGCACCGATTCAGTCGCATGTCACCATTTTCTGTGGGGTTGTGGGGAACGACGACGGGGGTTGCTCCACCGCGTTCTAGACTACATGTTCTTATTGTTGGGACAAAGAGGCGGGTTATTATTTCCGGCTCTGGATTTCTGGACCATGAAAGGAAGCGTCACATATTGCGCAAAGAAAAAACTTTCCTTGGGAGGAGGAAACACACTCGAGCGATTACATGCATGTCATTCCGCGCCTCCTTTGTTTTCGGTTCTTTGCAGTTGTCTTCTTGTTCCGACGAAAAAGACTTCGAGATTCTTGTATGATTGTCTTCATGTGGGAATATCCCTCTCGACACAAAAGGCCTCATTGTCTTCTCTTCTTCTTTGTAGGATCAAGTTCTAAATCCGATATCAATCAAGTCGTCATTTGATCAGACGATTTTGGATTGCATTACATTCAAATCAATCACCTCCATTAGTAATTTAAATAGTGTACATGATCGTGTTAAGCAGTCAATCGAAGTAAGATAAATGAAAAGTACAGAGTACAGAGTAGACGTTCCTATCCTTTCCCACTAGGAATTGGGACAACCATGTCATGCAATTTTCTCAATTGTTTTCGAAACATGTCCCAATTATTATTCAACATCTTCAACCCAAGTGTCTCGCCTTACTTTTATAAGTTTATCGCACATGCCACATCATCCCTTTCCCCTTTCCAATACTTCAACATTTTCGACTCTGATGAATTCAATCGAATCCCAAGGAAGAATAAAGTGAGTCAACATTTACATGAAAAGGGATTTATATGTAAAGGGATTTGGGTTAAACCAATTACAAAACATTTCTGAGAGGCTTAGTCTTCGAGCATAGGACTGCTGGGATCTTGGTGTCATTGTTTCAACAAACTTCAAAGTCAACAACTGGGTTGCTTATTTATTGGGTTGCTCTTTCCTAGACGCTTCCTGACATCCGTGTTCCGTGAATGTGCAAACACGAATACAATTCTCTTCCAAGTCGCTTCTGGCAATTTATCTGTTGCACAACACGTTTGGTTTGAGGTCTGTCCACAGTTGAACTTGTCCCCCCCACACAAATGTCTCCAATCTGTTGCAGGGATCCTTAAGGACAATTCCTAGCCACCATGGATGGCTCTCTGTCGTCCTCAAGAGAGTAAGTTTTATACCGCTTGTCGTCCGGCGTCTAGAGTCAATCTTGCAGATCAACAAGCGGATTCGAAGGCTTCTTGATTCGAGTGATGAATTGTCGTGGAATTCCGCTTGGTCGAAGTTATCATCGATGTTATGGCTCGTCTTGGGTATCGACACACTCGCATTCTACTGTTTCGATGTTTTCCATAATTTTCAAATGGTTTCGATAATTTTCTAATGATTTCGATAATTTTCTAATGAGTGTTTTGTTTTTTAGGCCACCATGTTAACGAGCGTCGGTTTGCATTCATCGCTGAGTTTAGCAATTCGAGAGAGGATGCGATTTATCGATCCAAAGAAGAAGTGATTAAAGGACTGAAGGAGTTCGGAAGAACTTTATCGAATGGAAAGGATGAAGTTATGGAAGCCGAAATGTTAAGAAACGCAAAATACAATAAAAACGTCACCGAAGAAGCACCGAGTCTCAATCAGAGATTCGACGCAACCCATTCAAGATTCAGTGATCGATCTCACAGCCCGTTATCGAACCTTGGAAGTGGTTGTATGAAGTGTTCGTCATCTCCTGTTCTCTCTCAACATTCATCTCTAAGAGATTCCATGGGTTTGAGTGGACGAGACGAAAGAAGTCGGAACATACATCAAGGAATTGATAGCCATCAACTGCCAATACTAATAGATAATCGAGTCGTCCATCAAATAGATAATCGAGTGATCAATCAAATGGGCGATGGGGAGTCTTGTCGAAGTCGTTCTCCATCGCTCTCCATCCCGGTACTTGATCATTGTTTTGAGAGTCCACATCCCAGATATCCAAAGACTCGAGCTTGGATCCCAGAAACGTCCTTTTATTGAGATCTTAGAACGTTTCACCATCTGAATAGAAAACGAGACAATTGAGTGAGATGCTGCATGAACTAGTCCGTGATTAATGGAAACGATACAAACAAAGATAAAGAAAGCATAACATCTATAGAGTGCAGAGATGGTGAGGGAATGCAAGGGAAGCGACGAGTTGCCGTTAGTACTTCCGTTAAGATTCCCATCTTATTGGCTCAGTTATTTTTTGTTGAAGTTTTTAGTAAAAGTGAAGGACTTGCATTTTTAAAGAGCTTCAAGAGTTTAAGACAATCAATGATGATGCGCTCTGATGTCTTCTAGTCGGTGGATTCTCGATCTAGGGAAGATGCGATGAACTTGAGTAATGACAGTACTCCAACAGCAGGGAATGACACCGCCCCACCAACCACATTGGAGACCTCACGGAGAGTATGGAATGTGGAATCATTGTGTGGGTCGTTCTGTGGAAGCATCGTCACTGGAAGAGTATCACGAGGCGTAGCTGTGCTTGGCATATTGAGGGCAACTGCTTCAGTCACGCGGCGAAGAAAGGACAATCCCGCTGAAGTAAGTCCTGAGGCGAGATTCTTTGTTGCGCTGAAGCCGAGAGGGGCTCTTAAAAATTGCGAGAATGCTTGGCGGAGAGACAGGAAGCCGAGAAGAGGATTCCCTAGAAGATCCAACGAGGCAAGGAGTTTGGGACTTTGAATGACAAAAATGGCAGCAATATCCGCAGAGAGGGTTGTTAGTAGTCGAGTTAAGGAAACAACACAATTACGAATACAAATGGAGGGTAATTTTGTCGCGAAGGATGTCACTGAGATAAAAACAGGGGAAGTGATTCGAAAAGATAACTTGAGAGGAATTTCAGTGAGAGAGATCGATTTAATGGCGAGACGAATTTTAGAATTATCTCTTTGAAATGATTGTTGATGTTGCGAATCAAAGAAATCGGAAGAAGAAGATTGTTTGAGAAGTTCATTTGAAAAACCCAAACGAGTTGCGAGACGAGATTCGCAGGATATTTGATCATATTGTGAAATGGATTGGACGAGTCGTTGAAGAACGTGCGGGAATGTTTCCTCAATTCTGACATCCACAGCATCGCATGCATGATTTCCACTGATGATGAAGTCGAGCGAGTCGAGAATAAGAAGAGGACGGAGTGGGGAAGTGCGTGGAGGCCAATTAGCGATGGAAGAGAATGAGGATGAGATCTGAGAATATGGGACACTCAAAATTAATCGAAAATGATCTGGAGGTTGAGGGTTGGAGGAAAGATTGAGAAGTTGGAGAGATCCAACACGGATGTTTGATTCAACTGTCGTTTTCGCGCAAATAATAAAAGGAAAGTTTTGCGAAGTATCCAGAAGGGGAATGGATGTGTGTTGGAGAAATGTCGCAGCGTGAAGATCCTAAAGCAAAAAACAGATTCGTATGAGATTGAAGGCGCAAATCAGTTATTGGATTGTGAATCTGTAGAGAAATGCAAACTAAGAGTGGCAACTATATAAGACAATCGAGATTTCTTGGGATGTGTCTGATTCTATACCAAGTGGAGCATCTCGATGTCAGGGAGCTTCCCCTCATCGAGTGGATGTCCGAATAGAAAGAAGAGAGACAGTCAATACTCACTTTCACTCGAAGAAGAAGTTTTCCGTTCTCAGATGAAATTTGGGGTAAGGAAGCAGAAACAGAAACTGATGACAAGTTGATAGTAATTGAGATTGTAGAAGGGAGTGGTGCATCAGGGAGTAAACTCAACAGTTTGGATCGAAATTGTTGAGAGCGCTCAGCAAGAGATTTTGAGACAATGTTGGCGGCATCCGAATTCCCAAGAGCATCAGGTCGTGATACAACTGCCGTCGCTATTGATGACCACATCAGATCCCTCTCGAGAGAAATGAATGAGCAATGAACCAAACAACAGCCTGGCAAGACTTCTAGATTTCCAGAATGTTGAGCTCTTGCTGAACATGTTATAGAAATATGAAGAACGCCACCACTGAACGTGTCGTTCTCATGTCTCGAAGAATGAGGCACTTGATCGCTTCGAGATGAATTTATCAATAGAGCGATCGTTTGGTGCGAAGGAGTATTTCTTCCAAATGAAATGATAGGAGTCCAAAATCCAGAAGGGATGTCATCCGCATCGTCAAGCGTCAAGATGTCCTCTCCCATATCCGATCTAGGTGGGACATCAGACTTAGCGATGGCGCACATTCGAAAACCACGTTGAAGTGGTTGCTCGTCTGCATCCACGTCTGAAGGATACTCAACGAATTCCTGATCCTCATATCTTGAGAACTCGACTGTTGCGATTGAAAATGAATCAATCAGGAATGGAAGAAGAGGAGGAGTGTGTGAGAGCTTCATCGGTGTTGCAATTGGCGAGATCGATTTGAGTTCTTGTTGCAAGGGATGAGAATCTGTGAGAAACAGATTTAATGGTGAGTCGTTAATAACGGAGACTGATGGAGTTGGATTTGGTTGGATATCGATGGTGAATGAAGAGAGTCCCTTGATTAGAGAAACCTCGAGATTGACAACTTGAAGAGAGACTCTGAGATTCGATAATTTGTTGCCGATTAGTGGAGTGTTCGTTGGAGGCCAGGACACTGTCGCGGTGGATCTGCAGACGGCGACTTCAGAATCAGAAAGAAGATTTAACGTTGAAGACGCCAGTTGGTGATCGTCTGTCCACAACGACACACTGAGCTCCACTGATTGTACGGAGTCGGATTTTGCGAAAAGTTGCATAAGCGTTTGAAGAGAGTTGAATTGAGAATGAGACAGATGCGTTGATGGAGAGTGAAAGGAGTCGCTCCGGTTGATTGGGACTGAAAGATCGAGGGGAATGATTTCGCTATTGATTGAATAATTATCGAAGCGAAAAATAAGAGATCCAGCAGATGTGTTTCTGGCCAGAATCAGTGGGCGTAACTCGAGAACTGATGTGTGGAATGGAGTGAAAGACGGATCGATATAACGCGCAATGAGAAGAGACGTTTCATCATGTGAAGAAGAAGGAGGAAGAAGATGGGGAGGCGACGGGAGAGAGCAAAGGATTGGGGGGAACGTAAAAACTGCATAGAGAGTCAATGGTGTGTGGGAAAGTTTGAGGGATCCCAAGTCGATAGGTGGACAGTAAATCGAGTGATGAGAGGAAGGATCAAGAGAAATTGAAACATCCTCGCAATGAACTTGATTTTGGATTTGAAGAGAGAGAAAGTCGTTCGTGTAATTGTAAATTATTGTTGGGGGATTGAAACTGATGGTTCTGCAAATCGGAACGGGTGATGATTTTGAAGCATTTTCTAATAAGTATGAATGGATGAATTGACAGCTGAGTTGCATGCAGAGCACTGAGTGGCAGCCAGCGTGCTCATTTGAAATCATGTTACGGAGAACAACAATGTGATGATGAAGAAAGTCTTTTGGACTGTCACTCGACTCTTCAAAGATGTCGATGGGATCAGAAAACAAAGAAGACGTTGAATTGCAAACCTGAGGAGCAATTTTAAAAAGATCGATATCAAGATCAAAAATATCGAGAAGATCGAGTTTGAGTTGATTTGTTAAAAATTGACAATCCATCATCTGAAATTGAGAGAAAACATTCTTAGAAGAGAAGGGAAAGAGAGATTATGAACATTGAGGATGATTGGGAAAAGAGAGATTATGAACATTTTAGAAGAGAATGATTGGGAAAAGAAAAGTCTACTCTGACACTAAGACTTACAGGAAGCTCTTCATTGGGACCGATGACGACTGATTGATATCCCAAAGATGTTAATGAAATAACAAAGGGGGAGTTATTGAAAATGGTAGAGATGGGACGAATGCACATTGAAGACGGAATGAAAGACTTAGAAACAACATCAGAAAAGCAACTCGTTGATACTCGGGATTGTGAAGCTTGATGAGAAATAAAACGAACGAATCGCTTCGATATGAGAGAACGATAATTGATTTCATTTGAGACTGAGAAGTAAATTGGTTCTAAGAAAAGATTTATAGAAAGTTCTTCTGATGTTGATTCATTTGATGAGATGAGATGAAGATGATGATCGGGAGAGGGAGACTGTAAGAAAGAACTGGTAGGGATGAAAGAGCTTTGAAAATTGATTGGGGTTGTATGATCGGATTCTCGTTGTAGAGAAAATTGAATGATGGAATTGGGTTGAAGAAGTTCAGGCGAAAGAATCGAGATTTGGGACGATTTGTTGAGAAGGCGCGACGAAACAATTTTGGATGATCCTGCATCGATATTTATTGAAATCGTGTCGTTCAAACAACTCGACAGTATCAATGAAGGTAAGAGAGAAAGTTTTATTTCCGCGACGGAAAGTTCATCAATTTTCAGGATTGCTGGATAAAGCGTGATTGCTGCGTCGGATTCCATTCGAATTGGAAAATCCATCGCAGTCCAAAACGAGGACGTCGATTGAAGATGGGACTCTCTTCCGTATTGTAGAATAGCGTAGGGATAGAGTTGGATTGATGGGACAGGGTCGACAGAAGAAGCCAAATGGCCACTAAGAACATGTCGTTGGAGAACGATGGAGAACAGATGGGATTGGGAAGAGAACGGCTGCTGAATTCCTTCGCCATCCCACGCAACGGAAAGAGATTTTCCCGATTCCACCAATCGCTCGATCGTTGGGTGAGTTCCGGGCGAAACGATACGGAACGACAAATTGACCGGAAGTTCATTACAGAGGACAAGAGAAGATCCACGGGAAGAACTATCGCGGATATCGAGAGGCCATTCTGGGACAAGAATCGAGTGTCCCCAAATTAATTGAAACAGAGATGGAAGTTGTTTGAGTAAAGAAATGCGAGAAGCGTCCAACTGAAACGCCGCAGTGACTGATTTATCCGCGTTGTCATGAATTGGGACTGAAATGTCATGAATTGGGACAGAATTGAATGAAACATCCAGACTCGACTGAAGACCATCCATCTCAGTCGACGACCACGAAGTCAACTGTACAGAAAAATCGACATTTTTTAATTCCATGAATTTGAGGAGAGAACCTTGAGTTGGAAGATCGAGAATGAAAGCATTGAAATGACAAAAAGATAAAAAGAGGAGGAAACTAGAAGTTGCGAAAGGATCCTGCAATGATGATGGAGGACGGGATAGAGTTGGATGCATGTTTATGGTAAATGAGAGGTTGCTACTGATGAGCTGAAGGAATGGGAATGTCGTTTTGGTGTTGTCCCGAGGTTGGAGCGCGTCGAAGTGAAAGGATCTTGCAAACATTCCGAAGGATGGACGACTTCCGAAAATCGGCGTGTGCTTGACTGGCGAATGAGCATTTGAGAAGAGGTCCCAGAAGGCGTTCAAGAGCTGATTGATGACGTAACGAACACGCTGGAGATCATGAGGAGAAAGCGCGATATGAAGCTGATCCACACGAAGTGAATTGATGGGAAGATATTCATCTGTTGTAGACGATGATTCAGTCGAGAATGTGACATCCAGCATTGTCATGTATTCGACGAGGGTTAATTCAGATGAATGACTCTTATCGAATAGATGATTCCCTTTGAAGGAGAAGACTTCAGAACTGCCACTCCATTTTGAAGCAGTCAACACAAGATTGGAGTGATCGTCGGGTGACAATCTAAACGCATCAATCAGAAATTTTTGACCAAGCGATGCATTTGTCAGTGGAGTAGCAATGAACACGGAGGCCGTCGAGCAAGACACGATGAAAGCATTACGTGCGGATGAGCCCGAAGATGTCGTTGCAGGTATGGAGGTCAGATTTGTAGAAGTTTCTAATTCACTTTGAGATTCCTGAAATCTCAATTCATCATATGCGGCTTTGATTGCAAATAACAAACAAGAAATGAAATTCTCTGAATGAATTGCCACTTCCAAATACGCCAAGTTGATGGAGGGTTTGGATCCATCGGATAATCGAAATATCAAGCCTGGAGATTCTTGAAAATCTGAAGGAGATTCAATTTTCAAACGAAGATTATTCCACGCCTCAAAATGAATTGAGTGCATGATGAGAAACGTTGATTTTGGAATTGATAAGTTCGCGGAAGCAAATTGAATCTCAAACGTGGTCGACGCGATAGAGAGAGAAGGAGGAGGACTCTGGACATCTGTGAGGTTTGAACAAGAGGGAAGAAATCCCTTCAACAAGTTCAATTGGCAATCAAATCGTTGAATTGAGACGCTGAACGAACCACTTGACCCTCCAGATGATTTTGTTGGAGAATTGAGGCGAAGACAAGAAATTCCCTCCGACGCTTTTTTCAAGCAACGAATCTCTTTCAACTCACAAATTACCACATTGACTGAATCAATCGAGATGTTTGATTTGCTAGATGACAGAACGAGCACCAGTTGGTCAGCTTTCAGGAAGGGTGTTTGTTGGGTCGCTATACTCGCTTCATCGACGGTCACCTCCGTCTGTCCTTCGGTAGAATTCTCTGATCTGATTTCTCGCATCTTCAATTCAATGAATGATGAATCATCAAGCTTCTCAGAACCGCCAACTCCAAGAGAGATGCGGAACTCAGGAATAGAAAGAGAGGAATGAACGCGAGAGACATTTTTAATCTCCTGGTTGAATTCGCTGTGACGATCAAAACAACGCACATCAGAAGAACGAACAAGCTCATTGTGTTTGAATCGCTTCATTGTCTCAATCACGAGATCCATCAGTTTCTTCCCTTCGCTTAAATGAAAAAATGATTCTATTGCTGAGAATTCGGTGAAGGCTTTCGCGTGTCCACACTCCCCTTCGCTCATGACGTCGCTCATGACGATTTCGAAGATTTCCAACTTCCAGGCTGAATTGTGAACAAATTGATTCCAATGAAGTCGAAAGACTTCAATAAATTCATTCTCGTTAGTTTCGTAAAGAATCGTAATCAACCGGCTGGAGAGAAACAGATTTTGCGATCATTGTAGGAGTCCCAAACCCGCGTGGTTTCAATCGTTCTGGAATTGATCGATGGGTCGCTGCGCATTTCAGCGTGAAGGTAAGCGGACGCAACTGAAGCTTATATAGCGCTCGAATGTGATTGAGGTTGACGCTGTGAGCCTGAAATCCAGTCCGAGGTGGAAGTCGATCTTAGAAGTATCGAAGGATTGTGGCGATTCAGCGCGACCGCGAGAGCGCGTCAGGGATAGAATGCGGTCCAACACGGAAAGTCCAGCGTGCACAGCGTCGTCAGAAGCGACGCAGATGAAATTAGAATTCCCAGCAATTTCGATGGAAGGCAGATCAATTAGCGCTGCACCCAAAACAACATGCTGGGGAGTAGAACTCGAGCTTGTGAATCGTTTAATCGACAAAACCGAAGGATCAGGAAAACCAATAAAATCGTTGGAAGCAGTTGAGGAGGAGAACGCAATTCCAAACTTGCTGATTGTAATCGTCGCCAATGACGATGAAGACGACGACACGATTGAGGGAAGTTGAATTGAACAAATTTGTGAAAACTCAGGAGCTTCGAAGGAGTATTCTGGTGCGGGAGGAATGAACGAAATTGTGATTGGGGGAAGTTGAACGTCGTATTGGAGGCTTGGGAGGGAAAGGGTTAGGAAGGATGCAAATCGAGAGGGATGTGTGGATCTGTGTTTGACTTTTGGGATTGATTCAGGCGATTGTGGGTCAGGAACGGGAAAGACAATGTGCGTGATATTTTGACAGAAGGGGAGAATTTCGGCAGGGATTGTAAGAGCAATTGACGATACTGGGAGAGCAAACGATAAATGCGGGCGGTAATTCGAGTTGGGACTTTGAACTGGACGAAAGCGGAAATGACTGGTGGATTGGAGGTAATCAATATCAAGAACTGAATTGAAGAAGAAGCCTGGAAGAGGCGCAGAAGAGAAGAAAGGTCCATGAAGTAAGTGTTGACAGCAACACTCGGAGAGAACGCCGCTTGGGTGGTTTGGTCGGCGAGGCAGTTGGAAACGCTTGTTGGCCGAAACAGACTGAAAGGCTGTTCGGTCGAAATTAATGTAGAGAATGGAAGTGATCTTCGGCTCATGAAGAGGCTGGCAGAGTGCGGTGGAATGCGTAAATTTTATATCGACCAAGCGCAAACCAACGAAAACCTCTAGATGTTCCAAAGGTGTCGCAGAAGTATCAGGAATTGATTCAGCTGCAGGGGATAAAACCAGAGGGGATGGAGAGTCAGGAGAAACGGAAGTGTCTTGGATTGTTGGATCTATCGGTTGAGTTCGATACTCTCTGACGCAAAACCCCAACGCATTTGATCCGAAGCTTGAATTTGCTGAATGGAGCTTGGAGACATTTGGCACGGAAGGCTTCAGAATAGTCGAAACACCAGCGTGCATCGCGAACTGAAACAAGAGATGCTTAAACATCAAACAGTTCATGTTCTTACCTCCAGCTCTTTCAACTTGAACGAGAGCTGATCAGCATTTGGACGAAATTCAGGCGACGGCGAAGTAGTGATCGAGGCGGGTGTAACAAGCGCCCTCTGCTGAAGTGTGAAACTGTTGCAGTACATCAACCACAGTTTGGAGAAGAGGAACCGAACAGAAACCTTCTAAAGATTCTACGCGAGAGAGCAAACAAAAATGTTCTTCCCGCACAAAACGGTTTGAAGGCTGCTGCACGAATGCCCGCAATGAGGATGGTCTGCATTTGTTGGGTGGGAATTTCGATAGTGAAAATGCATCAAAGCCTTTCCAAGAACAACTCCAAGTGCGTGAGTAGAAGAAGCCGAAACAGCGTCGTCAGAACGGGAGCTCTGGAAACAGGGAGTCTCCATGGCATCAGACATGGTGTGAGGATTTTCTGATTTTGAGAAAAATTGAAAGTCTTCAACTTCATCGAAATGCTGCTATTCCCTTCGAAGAGTTTAGCTGGTGGATGAGACGCATCGACTGCAACTTGCAATCCAATGCTACAAGTTTTTTGACGGGTGGTTCAACGTTTTTCCACTACTGCGCCCTCGTCGTCTGCGTCGCTCTCTTTTGTGGTTTCCTCGCGTTCTCGACCTCGAAGGCGATTAAGTCTTGCTTGAGCATCCAGAATGGAATGCACAGTGAGGAAACGGGTGTCGACAGAAAACGATGTGAAGATGGAAACGTGGTGAAGATCCAAGGAGAGCGCCCATTTCGACTTCATTGCCGCCGCTCTGCAATAAGAGGGTTTGTAGTCATACCAATATACTGATATTGTTTCTCGGCAGGACCGATTGCGTGTTGGAACCATCTTACGGTTTCATTCCTTTCGAATGCAGAGAAATCTTCGGGTTCTGAAGTCTCCTGTGGGACGCGGGAGGAGAGGGAGAATTGGAGCACAGGTTGTTCTGATTTCTGCGATGGAGCTTCACTGTGAATAAGTTGAAGCGGCTGGGATTGAGGCTTGTGGGGGAAAGAACACAAGATATTGGGAGCACTTAGAAGGACCCAATTCTCCAGTGAGAGCGGTAATCCGACGTAAACTTCTGTGAACGAGCAGTTCTTCATCCCAAGTTTCACAGGAAAACGATCCAAGGGCAAAATGTCACCGAAATGACTGAATCATGTTTGGATGAAAGATTTGAAAAATGAAACGATTGCTCCGAATAGATGACACTTAAACAAATTGATCCGAGAGACAGATCAAAAGAACAAATAGAGTTGAGTCATTTGGAGATTCGAATCGAGCAGATGAGGCTTGAAGATCAAACAAATAATAACTGGTTTGAGTTGAAAGATTGGTGTGGAGAAAAGTTGCTCCTCCTAAATTTATTTGAATTTCGCAGAATGAGATAATCTTTAAAAAATGATCAGAATTCCAAATGAGTGACGCTTCCGACCTTTCAATCGTTCTTGGCGCAGGATGATCGTATGCAATTAAACTTTCTAATTCCTTCAAATTTTCATCAAGATCTGCGCCATCAAAGCATTCTAACTCGCGCTCTCGGAAAATCAAATCTGTTGCTTCTCCGTCGATTGATTCGCTCGGAGATTCAAAAATTCCTGAAGTTCTTCTTGAAATTCGACCTTCATCTGTTTTGTCATCGTTATCTGTTTCTAATTCATCATCCGACATTAGAAAGTCATAAATCCATCCAACCAATCGTCCCAATCGACTTCTCCTCTCCGTTATCTTCACATTCTTTCACTTCTATCAATCAACGATGAAGAGGTCGAGATGTTGATTGCCTGTTCTATTCAAATCAGCTGGAGAGAGTGGCGTTGATAGCCTTCTCTCCTTCGTACGGTTTTTTCTGGACGCTCGATGTGTGGCTCACCCTCCTTATGTCATCAGCATTCCGCTTCATGATACAAAGCAACACTCGTTCAAGATCACTATAATCCTGATTTTTCAGTTCAAACGCCAAACGCGATGCTTGAACCTCCAAAGAGAGTGAAAATTTATTGTTGTGCAACGATCCACTCCCGTAGAACACATCGCTCGCAACACCAACCCGCGTCTTCCAACTCCATCTCCGCAGAAAAGGTCGTTGCATCCCTGAAAAATAGAAACAGGAGAAATTGCAAGTGCGATGGACAAACAAAGATGCCGTCCCGATAGCGGAAGCCGTAGGATGGACAAACAAAGATAACAGAGATAACTCACTTTGAAAATCTGGAGTGGAGTGGCCGTCAAGGGTTTGGGACTCTACTCCGATGGTTAAATCAGTCATGTCAAAATCTGAAGAGAAAAACCAGAAATATCAAAGTCTTCCATTCCAGCGTGGGATTTGAATCAGGGAGTGTAGGAAGAGCAGGAATAGAGAAGACAGACCTCGTAGCGTTGTGATGCACGGATCTGTTGGAAGTTCCCAAGAAAGTCGATTTGTCTGGTTGCCATTCTTGGAGGGTGCCGTTCGTAGCTCTGCAGAAAGAATGATTTGGGTCATCAGAGGGATATTTTTGGGTCTTCGGAATCCCTCGCTTTGGGACTACCAATGCTACTGAAACACCTCTCAACTGACTTCTACTAAATCAGGAACATCTAGCTTTCCAATTTACCTCCAAATGTAATCGATAAAACTGAACATGGATGCCCTGGTTCTCTGGATTCGAATGGAAACCTAATTTTCACTAAAATGTTACAAACTCGAATTTTGAGTCGTTCGATGATTGCAGCAATATAAACATTATTCAACAGCGAAGTCGATTTCTCTTGGTCTTCAGAAGTCTCTTTATCATCTCTATTTTCATCCTGCTGAGTTTCTTTGATTCTAGGATTGTGCGTGATGATAATTTCGATTGAGTCAATAAAGACTCGTGCTGAATCTTTCCATAGTGACGCCCCAGGGGACTTTGATGTGAAGCTCACGGGCAAAAATACGCTCGCATCTGGAATAGAAATAAAACTCGCTTGAATTGACCGCGTTGATGATTCAAGACTTACAAATACGGAAGAGCATTTTGAGAGAGATACCGGTTGATGTCCTCAAGGCGGAATTCAAGGTCTCGAAGCGTCAACGAACCTCCCCATAGGGATACCTGCTGCGTCTTTAAAACTTCAGCTTTTAGAACACCCGCGAGGTATTGGGACAAGAGACGCGAGACACCCGACTCTAGCATTGGGACAGAATTAGGCCTTGAATTGGGACAGAATTGGGTCTAGAAGCGGGTCCAGAGTATAGACGCCATTAGCAGACCATCAAGCTGGACCTCCAGCAGGATACTCTTCGGAATGCGGGTATATGGAGCACCGTGGTTAACTGAAGTGCCCTCTATGGCGGGCCAAGCACAGAAAAAATGAAGAAAACACAAATAGCCTGTTCAACTGAAGTGCCCTCTAATGGTGCGGCCCCAAGTACAGAAAAAAATAGAGAAAAGTCAGAGAGAAAACTATTTTGTATCGGAAGAGATTGACTGAAATGAGTTGCTTGGGTTAGGGATACGATAACCTTCATGGTATTGCCGCGTCACATCAACCCCATAGACCTGCAACAAGGCAAGAACAGAGAGAAGTAGAAGAGATGCAACAAGGAAGAGAATTGTAGATGACAGAAGTGTTTTTTCGTAAGACCGCATTACCCCTGAATAGCTAGGATTCCACGCCAATGGGATAACAGTCCGTGAAGTATATTTCGTTGTGCGGATAGAGAATGTGGGATCACTGGGTATTTGTAAATTGGTCTTCTCTGGATAGAACCATGTTTCATTGAACCGATCTTTCATTTCGTGAGCTCCAGTGAAGACCTGAGAAGACGTCCACAAAAATCAACGCCCGCAATTCCGTCATTTGGTTGTCTAATCCATCAAACGCTTTAAATCAGTTTAGTTTTCAATCACTTTATTATTCAATCACTTTATTATTCAATCACTTTATTTTTCAATCAGTTTATTTCTGACGCACCCAATTCTCTCCATCATGCACTTCGACCCATGAGTGATTGTTCAAAGGAGTATCACACACTGTCAAGGGGTTGCGTCTTGTCGAGTATCCCAGATTGACACTTTCCTTTTTCATCATTCCAGCTATAAACCTGATCAGGAATGGAAAGACAATCGATCATACATTGTTTTCCTTCAAAAACTCACCCCAGCCAGGCGAGCAGGGATGCCTATTGATCTCAATGCATAAATGAGAAGCAGAGAGAGGCCTGTACAAGATGCTTTCTTCTTTTGTATAACATCCGCAGGAGCTAGAATTTCCGGCGCTAAGTCTTTCGAAAAAACGATTTCTCCACCTACGGCAAAATAAATGATGAAACATTTGTCACTACTTAACCATTAGTCGATGTCTATGATATTCACTGTCTATCAATACCTTTGTATTTTTGTCCATATTTCACGATTCACTGCTGCGGCAATCGATTGAACGTACTCAGGAGTGATGTCTTCGCTTGGTGGAATTTGATTTAATATTTCCCTTTCGATTAACCATTGAAAATCGTATCTCCAATTTCCTCTTCTTGGCTCATCCGCAACAGCATGAGGAATCACATCCTCGTAATAAAGTTTCTCATCGACTCGCATCGCCCATGGATAAAGATTTCTAACATGATAAGCATTTAAGACGCTATCGTGAAGATGTCCGAAATGGAGATCTTGACTATTGATATCCATAAGAGGAAGATGTCGAAATAAAAACGGGAGATATTTTGAAGAACCTTGATGTGCTGTATAAGGCAAGCTCTCATTCTCGTTCATTTCCTGGATCCATTTCTCTCGCGCTTGTTTGATTTGTTCGGGCGAAAAAGTTTCACAAACATCCGCATCTCTGAGACGCTCATCCAATGCTGCTGTAATTTCTGATATGAGCGCTGAAGTACGCTCCACCCAAACAATCCGCCATCTGTCTGATATTACGAGTTGATTTT
>NW_026578781.1:0-19250 GCF_029603195.1 Condylostylus longicornis
GATTTCTTGGGAGAGATGGAAGGAACAGAAGATGTCGGAGATTTCTTTAATTTCGAATCATGCGATGCTGGACGAGTAGTGGTAGATGGGGAAGCTAGTTTGGGACTTGGAGCGATCCATCTGATAAGAACGTATTTGTCAAGATGTTAAATTGTTTGGGTAATTGCAGAATATGAGATATCTATGTACATGTAGAGTATTAGTCTAGTAGTGCTATTACTGTAGTAGTGTAGTAGCATAGTAGGTAACCACTGTTTGCGCACCTCTTGTCAATATATTTATTTCGGAACCAGACGCGCAATTTCTGCACTTGTCCAGGTTCAGGTTGCGGCATGTCTCCAGTGTAATGCTTCATGTATGTTTCCTTCACTTTCTGGTTCCCATGAGAAAGAATAAACTCAACTTCCTCTGGCGTCCATTTCGAAACTGTTACGCCCTTGACCTTATGGTTGAATTCGCGACTAATGAAAGGAAGACGTAGTCATGAAGACAGAGCAGTTCAGAACTTACTGCAGTCCCGAACAAGTCGTACAAACAAAACTCCCAAAATCCATACAAATGTAAGTTGGTCCAGTATCTCCACAATCGGCGCATCGTTTGTTTTCAGGAATCGATTTTTGAAAACGCTCTCAACTTATCAAGTAAGGCTTTCTCTTGTTTTTCGGCGCCTCCCAGCACGATGCGGCTAGATGAGGCCATTATCTCGGATAAGTGGAACCTGGACAGTTCTGCTTTCAGGCTCGGTGCCTGTTAAGTGTTGATTCCACAAGGCCCCTGTTACAACATTTAAGACATAATTGAGAAAGAGGTCCTTCAGAGTGTATTTGATAACAAATGAACATGAGACCTGGTAGGTCCAAATTGTTGTGCTTGTAGAGCTACTGCATGCGTACCTGTTTATCTTCGCCTCACATTTGGTGTTTGTCCCATATGGCAGCTACGCAAAGGAGGGCTTGTTTAGGTCACGGCGCTTCCTGAATCCTGTATGGTATCAGACTCTCCAATCTCTAGCTTTGGTCAATCTACTTAGATCAAAAGCAGAGTTCTCCCAAAATCGCGCACACACAGGGGCTGATAAGTTTTTCATGGATAGTCGAGTATCCATCAGTTTCACAACATCCGCCACGTTTTCTATGAGATAGGATCCCATTATCACGTTTTTTCTCTTGTCGCGCTTCGACAATTTTTCTGTTAGAAACTCTATTCAATTTTAACAAATTCCTCATTCCCTTTTTTCGTACTTCACTATGATGTGCAGACAACAGCGCCCATGGATTCTTTGGTTCCTCTTGGGACTTGTCTTCCTAAAATCCTCCCTAGCTATTGAAACCTCCTCCTCCACAACTGAAACTCCCGCAACGCAGGAAAGTCTACCAACATCCAATGTCCCAACTCTTAAAGCTAACGGTGCGTTGGATCCTGTTCTGAAGAAATTAGGGGTCCTCGATTTTATGGTCCAATTCACAACAACTCCATCCAACTGTACAGTTTCGCCAGATCCATCGAAGCGTCTTGCTTATGCAGGATACGATTCTAAGGAATCTTCTCCAAGTTATTTCACTGTTTCTTGCCCTCGTCCTATTGGTGAAGTGCTGATTAACTTCCAACGGGATGACTCGAAAGTTGTTGTTTTGGAAGGACCTTCGAGCATCACAAATCGGAACCTCACTTCATTGCTCGTCTACAAATCCCAAACGACTGACAAGAAACCTTTCGTCACATTGAAAGACTTGCACTTATGCACGAATTCAACCGAAACAGCTGTTTGCAAGGATTTTCAAATCAACATTCAATTTCTTTACGTCATTCCTCCAACTATTTCGAAGATTGCTGTCCTCAACGGACCATCCCACATCACCCATCCCGTTTTCACTCCAGAGTGCGACGTCTATCCCGTTAAGGTGTTCCAAAATGTTCCAGTGACGTTTTCTGTCTTGGCTGATCGACAACATCACATTGTCAGCGACGATAATATTCCACTACGCGGACATGCCAGAGGCTTCATTTCATCACACAAACTCGTCACTCATCGCCCACGTTCGACACCAGGGACGTCTGAAAACGTCACAATTTACGCTGCAACGAGCGACCGTGCACAATTCAAAAATTACACAATCCAAATTACAACACTCCCGAGTTCCGAAAATCGTCTTGCTGCTTTGGACATTTCTCCCGGTCGTCTCGAGCCCCCCTTCGCTACAAATGTATACAGCTACTTCGCGCGTGTTCCGGATCGTCGTCAAAAATTTTATCTTTCCTTAACGGGTTTGGATGATGTTAATACGCTCTGTATGGTCAACAAAGACAACGCGACTGTCATCCAGGGTCGAGGCTCTAAAACGATTTACATGCCAGGAGATCAATCGGAAGGGTCCCACACAATTGTCATCGACTGTACATCCCACGATCAGTCCCACAGTTCACGCTATACACTCGCGGTTGTCCAACAGAAAGGAGGATCCACGCTTCTCGAAGATCTTGATATCATTGGCGCTGATATGGATCGTCAATTCGAGCCCGAGTTCCACGGTCCCTATCGTTCCAATTTCGAGCGACAACGCAATCCAGGTCAATCATGGGTGTCCTTCGTGGGACGCACGTCGAACCCGAGAGCAACGATGACTGCAGAGCACGTTCCATTCGATAACGACAAAAAGAGTTCTCCCTGGTTCCGAGTTGAGAAAGGAGAACTTCGTCGGTTCCGTATTGGAGTTCGAACCCCCGAAAATCCCGTTGAAGAGGAATATTTCGTGCTAATCGATCGCCGTGGCAAGTGGTACGAAAGTGCAAGATATCTCAAAAAAATCGGAAGTTGGATTGGTTGGATGTCTGTATTCTCATCAAGTGAAAAGTGAGCCTTGTAGAGTTATAGAACAGTTGAATGAAAGTGTTCATTTGACGATACTATCGACATGACTCTGTGATTTGTGTCCCAATCTGTGTGTTGTGTGTCCCAATCATTCTGTCTCATTGTGTTTTCAGTACCCCTTCCTTTTTGCAAAATATGCGCTTGATGCAATTTTTATCTGTTTCAAACCGAATTAATGGAAAACCGGAAACTTACGACGCTTGGAGTGAAGGATTCAATAAATTCAACATGCAATGGAAAGTCCCTTTCATCTCTAGAGGAAAAAATGAAGAATCGATGATGTCGAACTCAAGTCTTGGAGAAATGTTGATTCCACCTGAGCGATACAGTTACGTTGTTCACCAAGCGCAACTTGACTCGAAGGATCCGGAACAAATTCCCATGACTCCTGACCAGCTCATCAAAAGCCAATCTGCTGCACTTCTCTCAAAAATCTCAAACGATTTCTTGACCGCAACCCCCAATGGATGGAAGTCTCTGATTGATTTGTCGAGAGATGAATTGGCAAGAGAAGCCGGTCAAATAGTTCATAACGTCGTGAGCGAGACTGTCGCAGGATCAGAGAACGTTGTTGTCGCCCTTCGACGCCTTGGATCCATCGATAATAATGACAAACTCAGGATGATTCATGATATCAATGTCACCTACCAGCAGCATCAATCTATTCGGGATTATATGAGTTCAATTTTGACAATCACCATGGTCCTGTTGTGTGTCGGTGGAATTTATGCCGCAGCTGCATCAATTTTCGTTAGTCGTGCGATCAAAGGAAAGGACGGCGCTGTCCGTGACATGCCACGTGTTTTACATCCGATTCGTTTTTGGTCTTTTGTCTTCGATATCGTTCTGATCGGATATGCTCAGGCGGCGTTCGGTATTCTCTTCTGTCCATCTTCATTGCGCAATTCAACGTTCATCATCTTAGGATTTCTTCAAGTGACACCAAAGCAGATGATTTGGTTTGCGGTGTTGGTTTTATTGGTTTTCCCGTTGGCTTATCTTGCTCTTGTTGGATACGTTTTCTTCTCCCTCAAAAAATCTGTTGTTTTCTCGAAGGATTTGAGTCGCTATCACAAAAGAGATATTGTCGTGGCAAAAGCTGAAAAAAGAATCCTCCCTTGGCTTCCGATCATTTCCGGTCTTCTTTCTGTCGAGATCAGAGATGCATTCCCAGTTTTCCGTCCAGGTGACGAACATCCCGATGATGAAGCAAGAGAAGGTTCTCCGATTGAATTCGTTGAAGATGATCGATCTGGAGGTCCCTGCAATGTGAACGCGCCCGAATTCGGTTCTGAAGACAACCATGACCCCATTGCTGCTCGTAACAAAAACAAATGATCAACACTACGCAATGCTTCCAAGCAAAGACGGTCGAGAGGATCGCATTCGCTACCATCCAGAATCAGATGAACTGAAGGTTTCCCTTGGTGGTCTCCGTTCGAGCCACATAAACGACTGCGATAACGCCCCAGTTTACAACAAATATCCAGAGGCCTTAGTTGGAAGGAAATGTTTCAAAGTGAGAAATCCGTATGGACTTGATCTTGATGTTCACGCTCTGATGCAAATGAAACATCTTTCAAACATTTGGCAAATGTCGGAATTACCGCATCATTTCCATTTCTGGATCCCTCGAAAAAATTGTCAAATGCTCGATTTTGATGGTTGGAACAATTTCTTTGATAAATCCCATCGCGGCAATTTCTTCCACCATTTAATCGAGCGACTTGTTTTCCTCACTATCGTCGGAATCGTCGTGTGTTGGGCGGAAACGTCTGGACTGATCACTGGACTGTCGATACTTGGAGTTTCCGGTGCTGTTGCACTCATCGCAACTCCAGGCGCCATTCAAACAGGAACAAGCAAGTGGTATGCAAAGATGGAAGAGGTGAGCAAATCATTTCACAAGTTAGTTGATGCCAAATATTCTTCTATTGAAGATCTTCTCTTCACTTAACTCCATGAGTAGAATGTTCATTCTGGCCACCATCTTCCCATCTCGTTTTATTGAATGTTCTTTCTGTTAGGAACTTCGTTTGCGCTCGAAGGTGAAGCGATTTGAAGAGAGTGAAATTGATCGTGAGAACAAATGGCCTTTCGGCGACAAACAAATCAAAAATCGAATTGCCCAACTTCAACGTGAGCGCGAATCCCTCGACAGCTGCGGCCATGGAGGATGGTTTGCACGCAATAGCGATCTGGGAATTTCGAAGTGGTCGTTCTGGAATCATCGATTATATTATTGCATACGGGAATGGATCACAGGACCTCCAGGATTCGAGCTAACAAAATGTTTAATCATTGCATGTGTTTGTCTCGGCAATTCCTCTGTTGGACTTTTCTCGGGTGGAGTCACTACTGCTTTTGCAATTATCTTCGCATGCTTTGGTTCATTCTTCCTCAACTACGACAGCATTCGTGGTCTGTTGCGCCAGTTCAAGACGTTCAGTGGAGCCTTCAGTCGTTTCCTTCGTCGTTCTTGCATTTGGCTGCACGACACTTTCACAGATTCAAAAAACACCGGATCCAGAATTTCGCATTTGTTCCAAACGCTTGCCCTCCAAATTCGTGGTTTCAACAACGCAGCTTCATTTGATTTCCCAGGGACTCTTGGTGAAAATGTTCGTGACTTCAGAGTCGACAGTTGCAGTTTGATCGCTGATGAAGTTGGATTGCATTTCTCCGGCCCATTGAAGCCATCCGATGTCACAGCACGAATTCAAGATCGCATTGGGTCTCGTCATGTTGAACGTTATGGATTAACGAAAACTCTTTACGCCGCTGGACCAATCGGTGCACATCGTTCCAATCTCGATGGATGCTTCCCCGTTCGCTTGCCGTTCCGAGATTTTTATCTTGGTAAATTGGCATCCACGCAAGGCGTTGCTGCGACTGTTCATGTTGTGAGCCATGGGTTCAGATCTCGCCTAACAGACATCAAGGAGAGAAATGTTTTCAACTGCGAGGACGATTCCTATCTCTCTCTGTATCGCGATCCACGATTCCTGCCAGAATGGGGTTCTATCGAGCTTCGACACGAAGGCCACGGATACGTCATCCACTACGACTCTGAGGCTCACTCGCTACTGGTCAAGGGTCCATCACTTCGTGAAGGTGCTGAATATTCGGTGAAGACGGAAAAAAAATCAAAGACGTCGAATTGCAAAGATGATGATGAGGATGAGGATTCGGTATCGGAAAATGATGATAAAGTTGACGATCTCACAAATCGTCATGTCGGCGAGGCTTTTTGCACAGCAAGTGGAATGCTGTACGTTAGTGTTCCACGTGGAAAGGGTCCATCCTTGCGCGATCTGATCGAGGTTCAATCGCCCAAGGGTGATCGATTCACTATCAATCCCAACGACATTAAAGTTTACTACGATCGTCATTCCCGGGAACTTGCGTTACGTCATCGTTTGTTTGTCGAGGCCGACGAGGAGAATGTTTATCGCGTTGCGTGGAATGTGAGTCAATCGGGTGTCCCAATCGACGAAAAGGCGATGTGCCAAGAATCTGGAATCTTACACGTTAAACTTTCTCGTCCCGGCGTTCCTGACTTGCGGTCCTGTATCGCCTTCAAAGATCCCAGTGGAGCTTCGTTCTTGGCGGATCCACGGGATACCGACGCGCATCATGTCGCACTTCCAGGAAGCAAAGATGCGCGCGGATTTGCTCTTGTGCTGTCACGCATTCAGGCGAAAGCCATCGCACTCAAGCGTCAAATCCTTGGAAATGATCCGTTGAGGGACTCAATCGAAACAACAATCCCATGTACCATTGTTCAATGTGTCAATCCACAACTCCGTCAATATCGCGTTGAGCCAAATTTCCGTGAAGCGATGAAAACAGTTCGTGCCCAGATTCACACTCTTGAAGCGCAGCGGTCGCAACTCGATGATGTGGACAGATTGGCAACAGCATGGACTACCGTGATGTCTCGTGCTGAGTTCTTCGAGTTCTGGAGCAAGGCGGGCGTGAATGTCGTTCCTAGCGAAGCCTTTTGGGTGAACCCGTTGAGGGATGTGCATGAGCCACTAGTGAAAAGTCAGTTCAGAAAGATCGAAGAAGCGGTTCCGCGTTTTAGAACAACAGTGCAAAATCTATTCGCAAATCGCATCAAGGAGTTGGAATCAGATTTACATACTCTTGCCAAATGGATTCGCGCATACGACGATACAAATCTTTATGCCGCACAATTGCAAAAGGATCTTGCAGAAATGGGAGGATGTGGAGTGACGTCTGGCTTGGAGAGTTATGTGAAGAAGGTTCGGTCTTTTAAACAGCAATACGAGGCCCAATTACCAAACTTCTGTTACCCGTTTGTTGTCGAAGAGAGACAGCTCACTCGAATGCCCAATATCTCAGCTCAACTGCGTCAATGGCAGAGACAGCTTGCTGTATGGCTGAGGGCTGAGGAAGACGCTCCTTTGTTGAGCTCTGGTGGGGCTGGAACGCCACGATCTCTCTCATCTTCAGGAAGTAATAAAGTTGGGGAGGCTGCCTCGCTCGAGCGTATCGTCAGCGAAGTCATGCACGCACTCAAGGACAATATCAACAGAATGGAAGGTCCTTCTTTGGGACGGTATCGATCAGTTTTGCATTACGTTACTGACTCGTTGAATGTGCGCGGTCCATACACCAACTGGCGCCCTGATCCAATTGGAGGCCATGTTGCTTTGGTGCGTGTTTGGTATCCAAAGGCAGATGGGACTCCCGATTTCGATAAGGATCCCACTTGGAATCCTTGCTGCATCAAACTCTCTGCCAACGCAATCAAGATTTTACTTCCTGGCAAAGATGACGTTGATTTCAGGTTTTCAACTCCATACTATTGGTCTCATGTTTTGGGACATTCTATTCAATTGGATTGCTTGGAAGCCTTAGAAGTCACTCACCAGAAGACCCTTCCTGTTGGTCACTCTTCCAACTTGATGCTCAAGGGCATGCCTGGTCAATTGGTTTGTCGATTAACTTCAGCTCCACAGCTTCGTCATGTCGGAGATCGACACATTCGATTAGTTGAAAATGGTGCGTCTGGCCAAGAAATCCTGATGCGACGTGACGGCGTCTCTAATGAGGAGGACGACATGGTCTCAAGCCCACACAGCACGGAGGGTGAAGCATTCCTGATCTCATTGGGAAAACGCATGAGCCCGGCGGAGTCGCGCTCAATCCCTGATGAAGAAGTTCGAGTGAACAACGGGGAAGTCCAAGCGTTCCCACTGACGTTCCGATTTAGAGAATGTTTTATTCCTAAATGGTTGTCAGCAATCAAGAGTTCTCAAATGGACAAACCGCCTCTTGAAATCGATGATGATTTCGGACATTCTGTTAGCGAAGCCACAATCCCAGAGCCGTCAAGCTCCGGAACAGAATGTGTTGTATCAGAACCTTCTCTTCCGTCAATTTCGTCGAAGTCTGAAGAACAAGCAGTTTATGAAGGAGAATGGCAGAATTATCGTTATCATGGAACTGGACGACTGACGGACGCTGATGGAAACGAGGTCTATAATGGCGAATGGAGAAACGGAGAGAGATGGGGCAAAGGACGATTCACGTTCAGGGATAGTCGCGGAATTTTATGGCAATATGAAGGTGAATTTAGACGTGATGAACCTTGTGGTAAAGGAAGAGTCACGCTTATTGATCCCGGAGAACTCAAGAGACTACGAGGCTCGACTGATCCGAGCAACAGACGGTGTGTCGTTGACTTCACTGGCGAAGTACGTGGTTCAAGCCGGAGAACGAAACGTGTGTTCTCAGAACCACTTGCCCATAAACCAAGTCTCTCTCCTGCAATTCTTCAACAACTTTTCCTAGAAGATCCTTCCTACAATCTCAAGGAGAAACCTCTTGTTATTGACATCAGACGAACCATTTCTATCGCTGGGGATGCAGCTGCTCCATCCAGTGGAATCGAGTCCTTCTGCTCTGTTGATTCTCAAACCTCGTACAACGCCGCAAAGGATGAATATTTGCCTCATCGCACGAAATGGATTCGATCATTGAATCCAGCTCTTGGGTTTGAAACACTTCAGTCACGTTTCGTTGTTGGAACTTGTCACTTTGCTGATGGCTCGGTTTATCAAGGACGGCTTCATGATGGTCTTCCTCATGGAACAGGTCGTTACATGACTGCCGATGAAAGAGTGAAATGTGAAGGAAATTGGCAGAAGGGTGTTCCTCATGGATTTGCTGTCCTAACGGAGACGACCCAAGAAGGTCAAGCGACGTATTTCGGTTCGTTCTTGGAGGGACGACGGTCTGGTCACGGAATTCAAACTTCACGTGATGGACGCGTTTACGCTGAAGGGCAGTGGTCGGATGACACTCTTGCTAACAGCCCTGAGACATTGATTCACGTCCAATCTGACGGAGGAGAAAGGGGTCTGTTCATCCAGCATTTCACTGGTGCTGTCGTTGACGGTGTGCCAGAGGGAGAAGGAAAAATCACGTGGAGCGATCGCGTCACTTACAGAGGAAATCTTCAAAAAGGAAAGAGGAATGGACGTGGTGTCATGAGAGATGCGGAGAACAGAGTGTTGGTATCAGCAATGTGGAGAGATGATGTTCCACATGGGCGTGTTGCACGTTTGGTACAAGAGGACGGAAGGGTGTATACTGGAGATGTCCATGAAGGCAAACGACAGGTACAAATGAAGTAGTTTGGATGTTGATTGAGTTGTTTGGGATTCTTCAGGGCATGGGTGAACTGTACCATAGCGAAAAAGGAGAACCGTTCTTCGAAGGACTGTGGCTCGACAATATGGCCCATGGTAGAGGCACTCTGTATGCTAAAGATGGAACTTATGAAGGAGAATTCAAGGTAAAGACGACAGAAAATTGTTGTAGATGCGTCTAGTATGGTTTGCAGCGAAATCATTGATCCATGAATTTCAAAACAGGCCGGCAAGAGAGAAGGGAAAGGAACATTCGAATATACCGAGAGTCCTTCAGCAAATGGCAAGCCTCGAGTCTACATTGGAGATTGGAAAAATGATGTTCCTCATGGACTTGGAAAATACCGCAACGATCTCGGAATTGAAAATACGTACAAGTGAGTTGAACTCGATATATATATGAAAATTATCCTCTGTGACAACTCTCTTATACCAATCATCACAACTCTGTTATATACCAACACTTATGACTGTTATATACCAACGATCATGACTGTTAATACCAACGATCACGGCTCTTTTATATCGATAGATCAACGACTCTCTTATAATCTATCAACGAATCATATATATATATCAATAATTCTCGTGTGTCTATAGATTCAATAAGGGTCAGCTAGAGAAATCGAGTATGAACGCCTACAAGAGTGGAATGTGTGGAAAGGTTCCTCTAATGGGTGTTGCGCCAACTGTAACTCCGTCTGGACTGAGTGACACCAAGAATTCGAATTATGGAGAAGAGAGACCCTTGACTGGCGACGCTTTCGTAAAACTGTTGGGACCTCAATCATCGCGACCGCTTTGGGATAGATTGATTACACACAGTCCGATGCGTACGTCACTGTGTATTGGGTAATGAAATAAATTGTCCCCTCAGAGTTCCTTGATCCTTCACGAGCCCCGCAACAAGCAATTCCTCCAGCGTCACGCCCACCCATGCGACCTGCGTCTGAAGACGGATCCCAAACTCCACCAGATTTCCAGACCGAGAGTCCGATAAGACAGAGGTGCGTGGTTGTCCTTCGTGTTCTGGAGGTTTTTTCAGCACCTTCGTTGTCCTTTGTTCGAGTTCACTTAGCCGATTTCTTCAGAGTCCTGAAAGTGTCTGTCGTACGAGGAAAAGATCTTCCCGTTCTGGATGGAAAAACGAAGCCATATGCAAAAGTCATCATTGGAAAAGAGATGAAGAAGACAAAGATTTATGAGAAAGGCGGTTCTGCTCCTGCTTGGAATGCAACGTTGAATTTCCCATTGAGACGCGAACAAAAAGTTCTTTTGGAAATCTGGGATCAAAACCTCGATCATCAAGACCGATTCATTGCTTCGGGAGAAGCTGATTTGCTGAAATTCCTTGAGACAAACACCCGAGGATCTGACACGTTCGACGTCCCAGTGACGCGTCCTAATCCTGAAACCCATCGCGATGAGGCTGCTGGTTTCATCACGTTGAAATACGACATCACTGAGCGTCCCGCCCTCATCAGCGACTCGTCAGAAGAGTCATTGAAACAAATGAAGCAGCGTTACTCTTCTCCCATTCCTGCCCCATACGTTCGTGTTGAAATCAAGAATGGGCAAAATCTCGAAAACATGGATTACTGTAAGTGCAATGTGGCATTCAATGTTGCTGTTACATATTCTCTGCTTTTCTTAGTGAAAAATATGGACCCATACGTCGTAATCAAGATGCCTGGCGGTCAAACAAAAGAAACAAAAGTCCAAAAAAAAGCAGGAGCAAACCCGAAATGGAACGAGACCTTCTATTTGCCGTATAATCGACAGGAAGCCATGAGGTATGAGATTCAGTACGAATTTGTTATACCATCAATGTTTCAGTCTCGAAGTTTATGATAAGGACCTCCTAACGAAGGACGATCTCGTCGGAAAAGCTGAAATTTCTTTGCCATCCTTTGACTTTTCTGGCCCAATTACCGTAAGGAAGTTACAGTACTTGTTATCTGTCCTTCCACTGCAACTGGATTCATCTATCTTGCAGATTTATCGTCCGGAGAAGAAGAAGGGTTCAGTGGTTGCTGGCGTTATCAATGTCTCTGTTGACACAGTTCTTGACGAACCATCGACAACTAGGCCCTCAAAGAAGCCGTCTGCACCTTCAACCAACGCTGCATTCGTTCGTGTAGAGATCAAGGAAGGACGCGATCTGGAAAATATGGACTACCGTAAGTGATGATGCAAAGACTCTTGCCAAGCAACTTCTGCTTCCATAGTGAAAAACATGGACCCATACGTTGTAATCAAGATTCCCGGTGGGCAAACAAAACAAACAAAAGTTCTAAAAAGAGCAGGAGCTAATCCAAAATGGAACGAGACTTTCCATTTGCCATATAATAATGGAGATGACAAGCTGATGTAAGTTACATCCCACACTCCGCTGCCCTAATTGGTCCTTTCTGTTTATTCGTTTTTCAGTCTTGAAGTGATTGATAAGGACACTCTTACGAAAGACGACCTCGTCGGAAGAGCCGAAGTTGCCTTGCCAACGTTTGGTTTCTCTGGCCCAATTACCGTAAGCGTCAGGGTAGCATTGCAACTGTATTCACTTACTCTCTCAGATTTATCGTCCAGACAAGAAGAAGGGTTCAGTGGCTGCTGGCGTTATTCATGTCTCTATTGACACAGTTCTTGACGAGTCTTCCAACAACAGGCCCTCAGGGAATACAGAAGTGACAACAAAGCCGTCTGCACCGAACACTGCCGCAACCACTCAGCCTGGTTCTCCAACTCCTCCATTCGTCCGTGTAGAGATCAAGGAAGGACGCAACCTCGAAAATATGGACTACCGTAAGTGATACAAAGACTCTTGTTAAGCAATTTGTGCTTCCATAGTGAAAAACATGGACCCCTACGTTGTAATCAAGATGCCTGGTGGGCAAGTAAAACAAACAAAAATTCTAAAAAGAGCAGGAGCCAATCCAAAATGGAACGAAACTTTCCATTTCCCATATAATGGAGAAGACAAGCTGATGTAAGTTACATCCCACACTCCGCTGCCCTAATTGGTCCTTTCTGTTTATTCGTTTTTCAGTCTTGAAGTGATTGATAAGGACACTCTTACGAAAGACGACCTCGTCGGAAGAGCCGAAGTTGCCTTGCCAACGTTTGGTTTCTCTGGCCCAATTACCGTAAGCGTCAGGGTAGCATTCCAACTGTATTCACTTACTCTCTCAGATTTATCGTCCAGACAAGAAGAAGGGTTCAGTGGCTGCTGGCGTTATTCATGTCTCTATTGACACAGTTCTTGACGAGTCTTCCAACAACATGCCCTCAGGGAATACAGAAGTGACAACAAAGCCGTCTGCACCGAACACTGCCGCAACCACTCAGCCTGGTTCTCCAACTCCTCCATTCGTCCGTGTAGAGATCAAGGAAGGACGCAACCTCGAAAATATGGACTACCGTAAGTGATACAAAGACTCTTGTTAAGCAATTTGTGCTTCCATAGTGAAAAACATGGACCCCTACGTTGTAATCAAGATGCCTGGTGGGCAAGTAAAACAAACAAAAATTCTAAAAAGAGCAGGAGCCAATCCAAAATGGAACGAAACTTTCCATTTCCCATATAATGGAGAAGACAAGCTGATGTAAGTTACATCCCACACTCCGCTGCCCTAATTGGTCCTTTCTGTTTATTCGTTTTTCAGTCTTGAAGTGATTGATAAGGACACTCTTACGAAAGACGACCTCGTCGGAAGAGCCGAAGTTGCCTTGCCAACGTTTGGTTTCTCTGGCCCAATTACCGTAAGCGTCAGAGTAGCATTGCAACTGTATTCACTTACTCTCTCAGATTTATCGTCCAGACAAGAAGAAGGGTTCAGTGGCTGCTGGCGTTATTCATGTCTCTATTGACACAGTTCTTGACGAGTCTTCCAACAACAGGCCCTCAGGGAATACAGAAGTGACAACAAAGCCGTCTGCACCGAACACTGCCGCAACCACTCAGCCTGGTTCTCCAACTCCTCCATTCGTCCGTGTAGAGATCAAGGAAGGACGCAACCTCGAAAATATGGACTACCGTAAGTGATACAAAGACTCTTGTTAAGCAATTTGTGCTTCCATAGTGAAAAACATGGACCCCTACGTTGTAATCAAGATGCCTGGTGGGCAAGTAAAACAAACAAAAATTCTAAAAAGAGCAGGAGCCAATCCAAAATGGAACGAAACTTTCCATTTCCCATATAATGGAGAAGACAAGCTGATGTAAGTTGCCATCGGACAATCGGCTGCCCTAATGGGTTTGTTCGTTTTTCAGTCTTGAAGTAATTGATAAAGACACTCTTACGAAAGACGACCTCGTCGGAAGAGCTGAGATCCCTCTTCCTGCTGTCGGATTCTCCGGCCCTGTTACGGTTAGTGACTAGTATATCTACGGTCTATATTTGCAACTTAGTGACGAGTATATCTACGGTCTATATTTGCAATGGTCTATTTTGTCATCGTTTGGTCAGATTCATCGCCCTGATAAGAAGAAAGGTCAAGTAGCATCGGGATCTATTGAAGTTTCAATCGATACAGTCGAGCGATAGTTAGATCTACGGAATTCGGAAGCTGTCGACCGTATTTTTGTACCCCTTTACGTTATGTTTTCCCCCACTGGAGTTCCAAAAACAACATTCTCCGCATAGTACTACTCTCTATGTACCACCTTAATAGGGTTCATGACTACCACTTGAGTCTTAATAGGTAGGGTTCCTGAGTACCATTTGTTGCTTCAGTCTCTCCCACAACGAACACATTCATTTGTTCATTCTTCTATAGTAGAATGCCACCAAAGTCGCCCTTCGTTTTCGTCCAAGTCAAAGATGGGAAAAACCTCACAGATGTATACAATTCCCCCCTGATCACGATGATCTTGTTCTCTATTTAGATGGATACGTTCAAGAATATGGATCCCTATGTCAGAATGACAGTAGGGAAAACAATCAAAACGACCACAGTTCAACAACGTGCTGGTCAAAACCCTACCTTTGATGAAGACTTTTTCTTCCCATATAATGGCGAAAAGGCTCTACTGTAAGAATGGGCCCAATCCTCTTTGAACGACTGTTTTCTATAATTCCAGACTTGAAGTGTTTGATAAGGATACATTTACCCCAGACGACTTCATTGGTTGCGCTGAGATAGCTTTGCCCGCCCACAATTTTAACGAAATGGTTCAAGTCAGTTTTTCAATCAATTCGTTCTTCAGTCTCTGCTTCAGATCTTTCGATCCAAATATACGTCGTCCAAGGGACTCATACCTGGAGGGTTCCTCACAGTTAGAGCTGATCATGTTGAAAGATGAACTCAAACGAGAATCGTTTTTTTTTTCTGTCTCTTTTTTTAGTCAATGCCACTACCGCATGCATCAGTCAACTTAAAACAGTACACTGTATATCGGGAATCCATGGAGACTAAAATATCTGCATCCGAAGCCACAATCTCAGACGTTCTCGTTTTTGCCGATTCAGGCTGTAGAGTGACTCGTTGTGTGACATTCAATCCGCAGCAACTTGGAATTCAAACAATCACGATTGAAGGAATTACAATCGGAGCAGCCGAAAGTTCATTTCGGGTGACAACGAAGGGATCTTGTACGACCTTAGAAGTCAATGTCAGTGATGAAAAACGACTCCGCTCAGAATTTTCTAAAGTTGATGAAACTAAACGTGAAATTGAAGATCTTTTGAATGAACTGAAGAAACTTCGAGTGAGTTGGATCAATCATAATCCATAGCTTCATCATTTATAACTTTGAGGTTCATCATTTCATCGTTCATCTATAATTTGAGGTTCATCATTTCATGTAATTTTACGGTTTTGTTTGTTAGAAGGAGAGTGAGCAAATCAAAACGAAGGAAACGCTTGTTCAAGAGAAAAAGGAAGTCTTGGTATCGTTTGTCGAGAGTCAACTCGGCGCGACATGCCAAGGAGGTGAGGAACAACACTGAGTCTGAAGATCAAACTGCTGAATCAGTTCCAAAATCGAATGCGCCACTTTAGGGTTTGGAGAATTCGCTCGAAGTGGTTCAAATCCACCTATGGACTTTGTATCCGCCTACTCAGCTGTTGAGTCTGAACTCGACGAGGAACTTGCAACAATCGCCAAAGAACTGGAGGCTGTTCAAACTCAAACAAAGATAACAATCAGCCGATTGAGCAAATTGGTGCCTCATGTCCCTCTATGCGAGGATGCGGAGGTATCCATTCATCTGTCATAGAGATGTTGACATCCACTTGAGGACCTGAATGAATCAATCTTTGTTTTGTAGATCGCGTCTCGTGAGATGGATCTTTGTGAGAGAGTGTGTCGCGATTGGGAGAATATTAACGTTCATGTCGTCAAAATTCTGGTTGAGGTTTTTGAAATGAAGCCGATTGATTTACGACTTTCTTATGATTGTTACTGCGCTTCATGGACACCCAGCTACCATCTTCGAGCATCAGTTGAAAACAGCACTTTGGGTGTTCAACTCTTTGCCAACATCACCCAAAATACGAGGGAAGACTGGTCAGATGTCACTCTGTCAGTATCAACCGGACGTGCATATCGTAAGCCGCTCTTTATTTTGGACGTCGAATTGTTGATTATCGAGTCGAGGTGTTCTCTCTCCTATTGCTTGTCTTCATCAATGGGGAAACGAAAGACTTGTTTTAGATATTGAACTGTTGTCATCTTACAGAATCCAGGGAAGTCCCAATTTTGCCAGCTGAGATCGTCCGATTCAAGGAACCCCGCCCCACTACGGTGTCCGCCATGCCTCGTGGAGTGTATGCATCACGTAACATGGCTTTCGCAGCTGCTGCTCCAGTTAAGGTTTCTTGTTGTTCCCCCGAATGACTTCTTATTTTTCCAGGCACCATTGTGTGCAATTGCCCCGGCAAAAGTCTCCCGAACAGCCGTAACGTGAGACGACGTGGTTACTGCATCGGTAAACGTTTGGGTCTTGCTGCTCAGAACAAGCTACGAGGTTGAGAAACGCGCAACTGTGGCGTCGGATGGCAAAACGCATAAGGTTGGAATTGTGGAGCTCCAATTCAACGTCCGTTTAATCCGATACGCTGTGCCATCCCTATCTCAAAAAGTATTCCTGAAGGTGTGTTCAAAACATCCCATTAGGATCATGAGCAACTGATCTCCATGATGTTTGTGATGCGTTGCAGGTTTACGGAACAAATAATTCAGAATATCATCTTGTCGATTCGACTGATGCATCAACGTTCCTTGAAGACATTTATGTTGGAAAGACTTCGTTGGAACATGCAACAAGTCCTGGTAAGCCGAACAATGCAACAGAACTCTATCATTGTGTGGCTTGGGAAGTTTTGTGTTCTCTTTTAATGGGGATTGAAAATTTCAGGTGAAAAATTCGATTTCCCACTCGGTACTGATCCGAATATTTCGTTCACTCATATTCCCCCTCGCATCTACGGGAGAGAGGTGAGAAATTTGCCCGCTTGTCATTCCGGACGTGCTCATCGTAATTCCGTGTTTCTGTCAGTCTGGCTACGTGTCTAAATCCAATCATCGTGCATATAATTCGATCACACATCTCAAATCGACGCACGCTTCAACAATTCCAGTGGTTCTTGCTTCACAGCATCCCAAATCTTCGGATGCAAAAATTACTGTCAAATTTGATGGAGTTGCAGATCATAAAACGATTGGTGAAGAAAACGATGCTGTAGCTGCAATCGTCGCTCTCGAAGCGTCGAATGGAAACGATGGTTTCTTCTTGAACGAGGCAAGTCACATGTCGATGGACAAGCGTATCTCTTTGTTCCGTCTGTTCCGTCCAGACGACAAACACATTGCTTCATGTCCTCCATCTCGACCCGAGACTCTCACACACTTCGAAGTCTGGCTACGAGATAGAATGGCCTACAGGAAAAGAGATCGTCATTGCTTGAAATACTCTTTTTCGTTTTTTTTTGTGAACAGTAACAAGAAGGCAAGCACGGTCAGACCTTTATTTCAACGATGAATGAAGATATTGCGAAACGTAATTGGGAAATTCAGAATCAAGTAATTTTGATGGAACGTGTTTGGTATCAAATGATCGTTTTTCTTAGGTAGTGGACGATGTTCCTATGTACTGTTTTGATGCTGAAGCAAATTCGCGGCTTGTTGAATCCAAGCCCTGGAAGGGAGTGTAAGCCCATCGCAACCTCATCAGACGAAATCATGTTGTTTTTTGTTGAAGCCCTCAGTACTTCACGTCTGTTTGGATTTCTTCCGTTGCTTTGATGAAAATGGTGATTCATGCGAGATCTGGAGGTCGTTTGGAAATTATTGGCGTCATGCAAGGAAAGATTTCCAATGGTGAGACCGGCAACCTATTGGCTGTGGCACGGATAACATTCACGATTTTCTTCGATGGATGAATTAACAGGGTAGAAGACTCATCGACTCTCTCCTTTAGGGAAGTTTATTATAATGGATGCGTTTGCATTGCCAGTTATCGTAAGTCTCTTACGATTAAGGACTTGCATTGGGCAGGGTTTGACACCAAGTGGGGATTTGGATGAATGTTCCGAAGTCCTTCTATCATTTCGATTTGGATGCTCAGGGGACAGAGACGCGCGTTAATCCAGGGGCTGAAGCAAATGCATACATGGTGACATATCAAGAGGAGTCCGAAAAAGTTGCCCGTTCAGAGCCAATTGTTGGATGGTATCACAGCCATCCAGGTTATGGATGTTGGCTCTCTGGCATCGATGTGGAAACTCAGAAACTCTTCCAACAGCATCAGGATCCGTTCGTTGCTGTTGTTGTAAGTTTTACCAATTTTTGACATTTTTCCGAGTAAATGAAAAATTGTGTTTCTTCCCTTAAGATTGATCCATCTCGAACATGCGCAGCTGGAAACGTGGAAGTATGTGAAGATGAGTGGAAGATAAATCCTGATCAACTTTTTCTCATTCCATAGATCCAAGCGTTTCGATGCTTCCCTCCTGGACATTCTGCAGTTGATGTTGAAAATGAACAGTTTCGGTCCATTCGATCAGACAAAGTGCGGGATTTCGGGCAACATTGGAAAGAGTGAGTCCTGCTGAACAAAGAAATACTTCCGCTATGTTGAATGTTTTTTCTCATCTCCTCAGGTACTATAGTCTCCCAATTACAATCTTCAAGTCAACGACAGATAACAAGCTGTTCAATTTCCTCTGGGCAACACACTGGACGTCAACACTACTTTCATCAACAATAATGGATGTAAGCCTTGCGAGCTAACAATAATAATATGTTTGCTTTTTCAGAATTCAGAATATAGATTCGCTTTGGTTCACGATTTGCGACTCAAAGCTGTAGAACTTCAATCGCGTGGAACACCTTCACGCCAACTGGAGCGCTTAATCAAGGATCTTAGAATGTTCGGTGGCCAAGCGTAAGATCAATAAATTCGATAATATGAATTGTTTTGTAAAATTTGAGCGTTCTTGAATGGATTTGGATTCTATAGCTTGATTGTATTTTGTTGTAGAACTGAGAATGCCGTTGAGACCATGCAAGGATTGTGTTCATTTCTACTCATTCGTGTAAGTGTTCCTGTTTGGTATCTCCGGTATCAATTTTGATCGCACGCAGGCAACTTTATCGCCACTGAATGAACCTTTAAAGTATACATCGGAGCTTTTAGAAAAACGACTTTCAGCATGCTGTCACTTAGGGCTTCGTGATTAGGTCGGGACTGGTTTTT
>NW_026578782.1:0-20368 GCF_029603195.1 Condylostylus longicornis
TGGATCTCACTCAGTATTGTTGATGGATCTCACTCAGTATTGTTGATGGATCTCACTCAGTATTGTTGATGGATCTCACTCAGTATTGTTGATGGATCTCACTCAGTATTGTTGATGGATCTCACTCAGTATTGTTGATGGATCTCACTCAGTATTGTTGATGGATCTCACTCAGTATTGTTGATGGATCTCACTCAGTATTGTTGATGGATCTCACGCAGTATCGTTAATTAATCTCACTCAGTATTGTTGATGGATCTCACTCAGTATCGTTAATTAATCTCACTCAGTATTGTTGATTTATCTCACTCAGTATTGTTGATGGATCTCACTCAGTATCGTTAATTAATCTCACTCAGTATTGTTGATGGATCTCACTCAGTATTGTTGATGGATCTCACTCAGTATTGTTGATGGATCTCACTCAGTATTGTTGATGGATCTCACTCAGTATTGTTGATTTATCTCACTCAGTATTGTTGATGGATCTCACTCAGTATTGTTGATGGATCTCACTCAGTATTGTTGATGGATCTCACTCAGTATTGTTGATGGATCTCACTCAGTATTGTTGATGGATCTCACGCAGTATCGTTAATTAATCTCACTCAGTATTGTTGATGGATCTCACTCAGTATTGTTGATGGATCTCACTCAGTATCGTTAATTAATCTCACTCAGTATTGTTGATGGATCTCACTCAGTATTGTTGATTTATCTCACTCGTTGTAAATTGTTGATTGATGGTCTAAATTATCGAGCTCTAGGAGAAGGAATTAGGAGTGAGAGTAGAGAGGGTGTTGATGTGAAAGTGTCGGTGGTGGAAACTCCACTGTCTTCTCGCAACGATGAGGCCTCAACGCCTTCAGGGTATCAAGTCCCTACAACCGACCTGCTCTCCCTTTGCTGCGTCGTGTGGAAGTCATTCACTCGATTCAGGAACATTTTCGTCAAGAAGTCTCAGTCGTGAGTGAATCGGATGTTGATATTCTGAAGAATGGCCAGCAGAGCAATTAAACAGACAATATCAGTGAAGTGGATGTCAATGATATCGATATGTTTACAGATCACTTGATCGCAAGTGACCATCCACAGAAGAGGCGTGAGGTCTTAAGCAACTTTCGCCAGTTCAATAACCAGAAAATTTAGATTCCATGGTGAAAAACCGAAATTGCAGCTTGGACCAAAACCTATCCAATTAAGGTGAAAAATGGATCTTCGCCATGGATCGTCATTCTTGAAGCAGAAAAGCGACTCGTCCATCGCGGCAGATTTTATTGCAATGTCGTGAGGATAACTAACAGCCCCCAACATTTTTTCGGGAAGGCAGTGATTCAACAGCTGCAACCACATTACAACTTCTGGTGAATCGCTACAGGCTGGAAACAGAGCATAGACAAGCGACAGCTGCGACCACAGATGAGGGAAGCAATGGCAAGGTGGAAGGAAATTGTGGAGGAAAGACTGAATAAACATCGACTTTTCTTTTTTGGCAACTTTTAAAATAGCATGTCGATGATTTCATATTCACGATAGAAATTATCTATGAATTTTTCAAATGAAATTCGTTGAAAAATATGTGCTTCGGCTGTCGGGTTGAGAGCCAAAGTTGTGCCTCATTGGTTTCGTGTGCTTTTCCTATTACCTGTATACATTTGGGACATTTTCCTTCATTTTTTATCCAAAACCAAACTCAGTCTTCTTTCTCTGCCACACATTTCTTCACGAATTTCATATTGCCCCCTTGAGGAGTTTCGCCCTCATTGGATTCATAGAACCATCCCGAACTTTAGGCTGTGAGCCTACCACCGGCGGCGAATTAGAAGTATTTGAGATTATTGTTGAGGATTAATGTTGACGCAAGAACAGTCCTGAATTCATTCATGCAATCCTGAAGAGATGGAAGGGCCGTAAGACGAAGTGACGCCGGTGAGCCTTCTAAACGATTTTCTCCTGTGCATCCATCACGAAAGCTACCGAGTAATCCAGGGCGACGACATTTTCCACGGTCGCAGAGTGGGTTATCGGCTGTGCAGGTGGCGCCTCAATGGCACTGTAGTTCGGTTAATCTATCTGAGCGCTTTTTATCTGAATCGAACGAGTATCGCCATTCGTCTCTTTCTCCTTCGTCCGATCGATTGCCTGCTCCACGACGAAAGAATGATTTCAGCAGTCAGTACATGTTGGGACATTCACCCAGGTGGAGAAAATAGATGAAAGTTGGTTGCTCCATTATGGAAGGAGAAAGTAATAACGAATGAAGAGGTCGCAATTCTCGGTCCTGACAGAAACGTCCGAATCAAATTCACGTTGGGGGAACAACCTTCGTACTGATACGAACACGATATCGAGAGTGCCATTAGAACATGTAGTCTGAGAGTGTAACACAAGAATAAGAAGGTCACCGGGAAAGCGAAAATCTTTCGTAACAAGCTGCATGCACCCAATGATCTGGAGAATGTAGGCATTGGGATATGAATGCAGATCAGGTTGACAGAAAAATCAAACATTTCACTGCAAATGGTCTGGTTGTTCTAAATCATGACCCAGCGTGAAAATCTGCCATCGAAACAGAATGCGTGGGACTTGTGCTAAAAGCAAGCGTCGTTGACGTCATCCAATTCCGACCAATCACGATGGAACTGCTAATCCTGAAGCTGCTGAATACGATAATTCTCAGAAGATACAGACAAACGGCAAAACCACTTCTGTACGACGACCGATTTAGAAGTCGTTCAGGACGCGGATGCCAAGATGCAATCAGGGGAGCAGTCGGAAAGACAAAGCAGCATGACGACGGTGAAGTTCAATTCTTACTCGTTAGTGAATACTTCTCTAAGGCATTCGGCAGTCTGGCACACGGCGTTGGTTACACCGATATTATTTGCTTCTTCTTCAATGATAGCGACGTACATCTTGACTTCGAACAGGGACCTTCGCCAGTATGTCGTCCATGCTTCATGGGACTCGGGGGCATCTGTTCCCTTTGTAAATGTTCTTCATGGCAAGCACAAATATCACAGCGACAGATCTTCTTGAGGAATTTCTGTTTGCAGTCCATTTCTGTTGTGCAACCTTTGGGCCATCTTTTAATTCGATCCGATCAATTTTGCCGCCGTCCCCCTGTTGGCTGACTTTTTAGCAATTGCGAAAAATCGAAAGTGAGTCAAATGATTCTCCACTTCATCCCTTTTGGTGCAGAGCAACTTTGCTAGGGCGAATCTCTGATTTCTTGAAATATCAGAATAATTTGCAAGCCACCGCATAACCACGATAGTTTTGGATCAATGTCGTTGGAAGCTCAAACAAACAAAAAGTCGACTGCATCTGATAAGCGTCTAGTTGTCATACTCGACTGAATCCTGTGCCAATAAGAGAGCAATGGGGCGAGCCGAACTGTCCCTTTGAAGCTGACGTGGAAAAGCTTTCAGAAATCTCTTCGTCTTGCTGAAGAACGAGACTTTTCTTTATTGTGAAAAGCCAATGTGGTAAGCGACGCGAAACCTTTTCAGATCTTTATTTGCATCATTATTTGGTGCGTCATTCCCGCTGATCAAAATCTGACAGTTCAGGGAAGAACAAAATGTGAAAGAGGCGGCAGCTTTGCAATCAACCCTTCTCTCTTAGCAACCTTCACTTTCACACATTAATCTTCCCCTCTTGCCAAGGAAGGAACAGCGTTGGGCACCTTAAAAGGCCCCTTCCTTTTCTCTTTTAGCCCTTTGACGCTAAGAAGTCCTGTCCGGTGGACCACCTCGTTAATTTCACACATCACTGTTGTTCTACCGCAGAATGAGAACCATTTATCCAAATGATGAGCTGCTCGCTGAAAAAGGAACCCGTTGAGGCACTAAATAGAATAAAACCTTTAGGCCGTAAACCAGCCAATCTCATTCAACTGCTATCCGCTCAATTAGATATCTGCGCTTGCGAATGAACAATTTCATCAATTCAACATGAGCCGACGGAGTGGCTAGACCACCGAACTGATTACAATTTAAAAATGTCGTACTCCTGTATCTTTAATTCATCCAAATAGAAAACAGACAATATATAGGGATTAATGTCAGCGTTCATTTGACTCTTCTTTTGACCAAAAGTGTTTCTATATCTTTGAAATTGTCGTTTTGTGATAGACTGGGACAGAACACGCCAATCTTGTGAGTGGGTGGCCTCAATAACAGAAAGTACAAAAGAAGTCTATCACAAAACGACGCCAATCTTGTGAGTGGGTGGCCTCAATAACAGAAAGTACAAAAGATTGGATTACTCGTGAAATGGAGTTTGTTCCTTGGATCAAGTAAACTGCATGGACCTTTACTTGTAATCTAAAAATGAAAACACTAGCTCTAATTTTGTAGCCTGTGTCTTCCATGTGTCAGTATGTATTCTTGCGCAGCAAGGTCCGGTTCTTGGATTTCGCTTTGGAGTTTTTGGTCTTTCAAGAAAAAGGTGACGACTTCAACTCAACAAATTACAGAGAAAACTGAAAGAGTGGTTGAATGAGATGAAAAGAGACTTCGGAGATATTTGAAGATATTCGAGTAGCTCTCCTCACGTTCGGCTACAGCAATTCCGTGGCCACCATAACAAATTGCCGCATGGGGAATGATAAGATCAAGGAACTCAATGTCGATACATTCATGGAGGCGGTGGATAAAGTGTCGTGGGAGCCGGACTGGGGAGGCTTGCGAGACTTACAGATATTATCGATCGGGCGGAGACTGAGTTTGGTTTTCTTTCTCCAGGAAAGACCGAAGAAGGACTTCTGATTGTTCGAATGATTCTAATTCCCACGAAATATCGAGGATACACCGATGACGCATTCCCTCAAAGAATCCCTTAGAACAAGAGAAATGGTAAAACATGTGGCAAGATCAACGGGCCGTCGGTAACAATTTAATGAATATCTCGCTAAATCAAAGTTCTATTTGCTACCCGCCATCAAAGAAGGCACAAACGAAAATTGGTGGAAAAATAATATAGGATTTGGTGAGAAAAGCAGGAGACCCGATTGTGAGTTCAGCAGTGTATTCCTTCAATCCAAGCCGAGCAGACCGCCTGTTGTTCACCAATCAACTGCATAAACTTCTTTGTGATGCTCAACGGAACCATGTTAAATATCGCTCATACATCCACTGCTCCTTTACCGAAATCTAGGCACTTACCACCAACAACAACCACGATTACGACTACTACAACCACAACTACAACCACAACGACTACTACAACCACAAACGACTACTACAACCACAACGACTACTACAACCACAACGACTACTACAACCACAACGTACTACAACCACAACGACTACTACAACCACAACGACTACTACAACCACAACGACTACTACAACCACAACGACCACTACAACCACAACGTCCACCACAACCACGACCACAAGAAAAGCAACTACAACAACTACTACAACAAAGACGACTATTACGACCACTACAGCTGAAACAAGCAACTCAACCCAAACGACATCCACCACCACCGTCGCAATTCTCTTCAAAGTCTCTGCACGGGCAAGCGATTGGGTGGTTGTAACCGTCGCCGCAGCTACCGGAGTGGTGGCCGTCGGCCTTGTGGGCTCGATGTGGTTTTCCATCATAAGAAGTTGAAGTTTTTTTCATGTTGAATCCCAAAGCAGGAAGGGGCAATTTATTACATCATCTGCAGCTGTCGATAATTGCGGGCGTTTTTTTGTTTTTTTGTGGTCGGATCAATTTTTGAGTAGGTCTTACATAGAGTTCCGTCACAATGTACACCCTTGCCCTCATGATGGCTTCTCGCAACTGAAGCTGTTCCTGGCAACCTTTGGTCGAAGCTTTGGCCTGTTATGGGCTACACTCCTTGTGATGTTCACCATCTCCGTATTAAAAGCTATCCGTTCCAATTTTGTCAAGCTTTTTCACTTTGAACCACTAATAGCCGTAAGGCGGTTCAAGTCCACACATTCACTCAGAGAATTGTATTCAGATCCTTGAACAACAGTTATGAGACAACTTGAAACAGAGAAAAGCAAGTGCAGCTTCTCTGCCTCTTGAAGTTTCCTCTATTTTAGATCGTTCTAAAACTTCACTGAATTTTGCATCGCCAGTCGCAAAGCAGCAACAACTTCAGAAGGTTCACGAGGGGGTGGTCTGGAGATACGTGAAGAGTAGATGATGAACGGTGAAGGGAGTAAAAGGGAACGGATTGGCCTCACCAGGGTTTTCGAAAGCAGAGGAAGAGACTCCCTGAAGAAGACGAGTTTCACTGCGCTGAATTGCCAGAATCTCGTATTTTGGACTGAAGTGACAGAGTTCTGTTCTCAAAAGTCATGAGAAAGCATGAAAGCTCTTTCATTCAAAAAACATGATAAAAATGTCTGAAATCATTTTTTTTCGACAAATTTCCCTCCCACTGTTGTAAACCCATCCAGGAAACGGGGCTGGCGCTTCTTTCGCTGTCACGGTAGCGTGTTTAAGTTGAACTGGATGCAGTTTCATCCATTCAATCTCCCTCTGTATTCTCTCGGCTTCAGCCAGTTTGACTCTCTGCTGTAGAACTCATGCATGAGAACAAGGAGAACAGACTTACCCCGTTCATCGCGCTCCTTCTGTAATTTTTCTTTTCGTTCTTTTTCTAGGCGTTGTTGCTCGAGGAGTGCCTTCCGTTTGTTCTCTTCAGCTTCTTTGCGTAGCTTCTCCTCCTCTAGCTTTCGTAGCCTCTGCTCTTCCAGCTTTTGCAGCCTCTGCTCTTCCAGCTTTTGCAGCCTCTGCTCTTCCAGCTTTTGCAGCCTCTCCTCTTCCAGCTTTTGCAACCTCTTCTCTTCCCGCTTCCTTTCCTTTTCAAGTCGCTTCGCTTCTTTTTCACGTAGCCTCTGCTCTTCCAGCTTTTGCAGCCTCTGCTCTTCCAGCTTTTGCAGCCTCTCCTCTTCCAGCTTTTGCAGCCTCTGCTCTTCCAGCTTTTGCAGCCTCTGCTCTTCCAGCTTTTGCAGCCTCTCCTCTTCCAGCTTTTGCAGCCTCTCCTCTTCCAGCTTTTGCAGCCTCTTCTCTTCCCGCTTCCTTTCCTTTTCAAGTCGCTTCGCTTCTTTTTCACGTAGCCTCTGCTCTTCCAGCTTTTTTTCATTTTCAACTCGCTTCGCTTCTTCTTCGCGTAGCCTCTGCTCTTCCAGCTTTTGCAGCCTCTTCTCTTCCAGCTTTTGCAGCCTCTTCTCTTCCAGCTTTCTTTCATTTTCAAGTCGCCTCGCTTCTTCCTCGTCGCGCTTCCTTTGTTCTTCTGCTGCGAGTCTCGCGTTTCGTCTTTCCTCTTCTTTTCTCCTCAGCTCCTCTTCGTCTTTCCTCTTCTGCTCCTCTTCTCTCTTTTTCTGTCTCTTAGCCTCGATCTCGAGCACTCTCAACCTTTTTCTTTCGTTAGCTGCTTGTTCTAGCTTCTCACGTCTGGCCCGTTTCTCGTCAGCCACACGTTTCCGTTCCGCAGCGCGACGCTCCCTTTCTTCGCGTTTTTTCCTTTCTCTTTCCTCTTCTGCTTCTTTTCTTCGCTGTTCATGAAGTGCCGCTAGCTCTGATTCGCTCAGAAGTCCAGTATCAACTGGAATCCATTCGAAGTGCAATTGTCCCCCATACGCCGTCAACAGCCGCGCTGCCCCGTCATAAAACTTGCTGTAAACGACGTGCTCCCTCCCCACCGGCTTAACTACCATTAAGGTTCCATCAGGGCCTTTGTAGCTGATCTTTCCACCTTCGATGCTAACTGTAACGGTACTGGCAGTCCACACCAAGGGCCTCAAAGGCTGCGGCGAAACGGGTCTCTTGAGTATTCTTTCCGCGTCAAAAATGACTTTAGTCTCGGCCCCTGGAAGAGCTACACCGATGCCGTAGAGAGCGGAAGGCCCCGCATTCGGAGTGAGAAAGAACTCCTTGGTCGTCAGGCAAGAGAGCTTTCCTTGATTCGTTTTCGTCAAGGCTGCCCTCGCTTTGATATCGACAAACTCTTTGCAAGGCCCCCGGCACACGAATGTACCACTTCCAATCATTTTACCTGATCTCACTTTCACTGTTATTGTGTGCATTTCCTTTCCCATGTTTTGCATTGTCACCTCTGGGAGAACTCGCGCTTGTTTCTCCTTCTCACTCCGCATTTGTTTCATAATGGCAATCAGCTTTTCATCTGGATAGAAAAACATTCGCAAATGGTAAGGAAATAGTCCTGGATTTCTTCCCATGTCCGCCAATTGGGACGCGGTTTGAACAGCGAGTTCTTTGAGACTGTCGCATCCGGTTTGAGCATGAAGTTCTGTGATCGAGAGAAAAAATCCAGCAAGAAATTGGAAAAACCAGAATTTAAATGCCATTGTAGTGAAATCAAACAAATCAAAAATCAAAAACAAAAAAAAGAATGAATAAAGTGACTGTCGTGAGGAATTTGAGAGAAAAAGTGGAGCTGGCCACTCTCTTAACAAGGAACACGAACCCCATTTTATCAAAAATTACGTAAATAAAGTCACGCGCAATTAGAACAACCTGTCCCCTCTAAATTCTAAAGGCTTAAGGGTGGTTCTCCTTCTGTGCCATCATGAGCTCAACCCTTACAACCCACCAACCAGAACTGTCGCGTCTGAAGGCGTTCATATTTTTTCTGGAAAGACAGTTCAGGCTTTACCGGAATCAGTTAGAAATGAATCGCACTTTTCTTTCGCAAAGAAGAAAGAAATTCTAATAGTTTTTTTTTCGAATTTACAAATGAGTGGCGGCTCAGCTCGCTTTCTATTTGTCTTTATTTTTTCTGTTGCCGTGGTGACTGGTCAGTCTTTTCAGCCTTATGACAAGCTGGTTGTCTCAGCGTGGGGTTGGGGCGTCGATTCCCGTGTCATGACCCGCGACTGGAAGGAGGCTTTGACAACTCTCCAGGGAAAGAATGTATCAGATGTCGTTGGAACAGACAGAGCGTTTGCAGTTCGACTCGCGAACAGTGATAAGGAATCTTCAAACGCGGTTGACAACTGGAACAAGACATCCATTAATGACGCACACGATCACCCAATAGCAAATGGAGATCGCCCTGCAGCCGTGTGGGTTCTCTGGGGGGACTATTACGAGGAGAAGCTGAAGGGCGAGAACGACGATACAGGTGGAAGTGGAAAGCCCCCACCTTCGAAAGATGATCTCGAGTGGGGAGGAAAAGTTCCTCAGGATGTGTTGGACACATTAAGACAGGCTGATGTGTGGCCTGAAAGCATTGCAAAGACTGGAAAAACAGTTGGTCAAGTCATCTATGCCAATGACTTGTGCCCGATGAAAGACGCATTCGTAGCAATTCTTAACGGTAAAATGGTGTGCTGGGGGAATAAAAAGACATGCACAGGTAACTATTTGAATTGAGACCAAACAACTCTTGATATGTCGTGCAAATATTGTTTCAGGTTGGGATTCGATTCTTGGGGATCGACCATCCGGCAAAGTTCTCAAGGTGCTCTGCGCGGTAAACGGCTACGCGGCTGTCCCAATTTTGAACGGTCCCCATCCAACATACAAAGCCCACCTCGCTGTTTTCGGACGGCCCGAAGCTGGTGGGGCGTTTCCCGATGACGCGAAGTTCCGAAACCAGCTCAGCACAAGTAGGAATCTTGTATCATTAATGAGTGGTCGATTTCTTGGACCGTGCATTTCTCCAGATCGACGCATTGTACGCTTTTCACTTTGCTCTTGTGTTTCAGTTGGGGACGCAGCTCCGATGAGTCTCGTGGGAAATACGAAGGCCGTTGCAATGGTGTTGCAGGGAGGACAGGTTCTTGCATGGGGCGATGCAGAGAATGGAGGAAAAGTTCCTGATGGTGTTGATGCGATATTTGTAACAAAACTTTATGCAAATGAAGTTGGATTTGCTGGAATCAAAACAACCAGGGAAATCATAAGTTGGGGAAATTTCCTCCAAATGTACATCCCAAAGCGCATTCAAGCTGGAGGTGGATCTCAAGTAAGTGTCGCTCTCTTTCAAATATCATCAATAGTTTTCAGGTGAACAAGATCTTTACCAGTTCAGAATGCTTTGCAGCACTTCTTGAAGGTGGTGGGGTTGCAACGTGGGGTCGTGGTGACAAACTTTTTTGCAACGAAGAAGGCGGTTACGGTTCCGATAGTTTTGTGACGTTTCAAAGCGTCAAGGTGAGAAGGCGCTCTTAATCATATTCCCGATTTCTAAGAGTTTTTATTCTTTTTGATTTTTCAGAGTCAATTGGAATCAGGAATCCAGAAAATTGTATTGAATGATCACGCATTCACAGCAATTAAGGGAACAGACAAACAGAATACTATTGTCACATGGGGCCATCGTCTCTATGGAGGATCACTGACCCCCATTGGAACGCAATGGGAACAGAAAGACGTCAGAAATGCAAAGATTGAAACGCTCATGGCAACGTGTTGTGCGTTCGGTTTCATTCGACAGGTACTCAACAAGTCGTAAATCATCTTCAACGCTTCACGCAGGATGGCCGAGGCGTCTCTTGGGGAGCAGTTGATTACGGTGGATGGTGGGAAAAAGGAAGAGCGACTCGTGGATACAAGCGCCTGATTGTAAGCGTGATTGGAATCATGATGGAAGCTTCAACAAGTGATTGCTTCTGTTTTAGGCTTCAAACGAATCTCTAGCAGGAATAGACGTGAATGGTGGAATTTGGCGATGGGCGGGACAGTCAAATGGTTACATGGAGAGGAATTCCGTGCACGATGGATGGGAGTTGAACTACAGCCCGAAAGCCTTATTCCGAACAACGAAGGGAATTCTAACGATTCAAGGAGAGGACTGTGTTTATGGAGATTGGCAGGCTTGGTCCGCTTGCAGTCTCACGTGAGTCTCGTTGATGAAATGCATTTTCCCTCCATATTGAGAATTTCAGGTGCGGTGGTGGAACTCAAACGCGAACACGCAGTCTTGCATCTGGCGCTTTGAACAGCAATTGCGACTACCGAATGATGGAAAAACAGTCGTGCAATACTGATGTGTGCCCCACAGAAGAAGTTCGGGCCTCAGTGTCTGACATCTCAACAGGTAAGATCACAAAATGCAGATGATCAGAAGATCCGATGAAACGAAAGAGCAGTCCTTCTGATTATGGTCTTGTTATGTGGACCATTCTCTCTATCGCAGGAACGTGGGTTGGGGTTGCATTTGGAGGGGTTGCCTTCATAGGACTCGCAATGTACGGAATTGTTGTTTGTTGCAGAAGACAGCCAAGAGAGGTTTACATGTGATTCTTCGATGTCTTTTTTGTGAGCAGAAAACTGATTCACAAATGAGAGAGTCTGAGCTTTGTCGTTCATGAACGGGGTGGCACGAAAAAAACACCTCTAATGGCGAGTGGGATTATCCGAACATGATTATCCCAGCATGTAGTCAATCAACTCGGAGTAATTGATTTTATCATTCTTGGAATATTTTTCGGTCAATTTATCAATTTGTGGTGGACTTAGCACTTCACCAAGATTTTGTAGAACCTGAAAGAAACAACGCGTTCAATAATTATGAATTCACTGTTTTTTGTTTCGTTCTCACCGCTTTCATTTCTGCTGCAGAAATATGACCATCCTTCTTCGCGTCGAAGGCGGAAAACATTTTCATTAATTCTTTCTTGGGATCCCTGCCTTTTGTGACACCCTCAATAAGCTTCGAAGCCTCGGAATAATTGAACGACTTTCCGCCCAATTGCTTTTCAAATTTTGTTTTGTCTTCTTGATTCAAAAAAACACCAGTGGACAGTTGGGCGAGCACGACCTGATTCAAAATGATAACTTCCAGAGATCTTTTAGGAATGCGAACGGACCTCATTTGGGAACACCTTTCCATCCTTATCGTTATCGAACGCCAACAGCGCCTTCTGAATTTGCTCTGATGAGACGCTCATGCTGCTAATTTGATCAATAGTCAAAAAATATTCTGAAAATTCTTTTTCTGGTGGTCCTTTAGGGGAGTACGTGCAGCCCCCTAACGTCGTCAATTCCGTGTCAAGAACCATGAGGATTTGTTTTTCTAGATTTTATCATTTTTTAAGATTTGGGATCACGGATTGTACTCTCACATTAAAAAAATGTTCTTTCTTTAAAGTTGAGCCATCTGTTTTCACTTATACTCTTACAAAAAAACAGAGCATCAATTTTGACCAGAACTGAACAGAAATTAGGTTTGGAAGAAAGCGCCAGGTTAAAAGACTACAGACTTGTGAAAACTAACAGTTGTGGTTCCAAGGTCCCTCAGTGCAGAACTGTGGCTTTTGGCAGAAACAATAGTTTAACTTTCGAGGAAGTAGTACTCATGTGAATTTGCGTTGTAGAAGCCCTGTCTTCTTCGTCTTGGTTTTTTCTCGGCTTATTCGCAGAAGGTTTTGCTAACGTGGACTAAAAATGCAGCAGGGAAGCAGGATTCGGGAGTTAAATGCCTCCATATGGGAGTCCCTAATGGGTGCTCGCTGGGCTGAGAGGCCTCATAGAGCTCTCGATTTCTCATCAGATGCCTTCAGCTTAGAAACGTTGAGTGGTTCTGATGGTGGACTATGGAATCCGCTCTTGAATCTCAAACATTTAGAAGATTTGAATTTGGCCAAAAATCGACTCACCGACGTAGATCGTACTTTCGTCTCTGATGCCCCATTTGCAGGGCCATTGAGAGTCCTTAATCTTTCAAGGAATTTGTTACTTGCCCCAGTCATTGACCTTCCAGCGCTCGTTGTCCTTGATCTTTCACACAATAGCTTGGAAACCATTCCATGCCTCGATTATTTGCCAAACCTTGAGGTAAGCAGATCGAGATTTTTCTTAGGTCGATCTTTTTATCAATAGGTCTTGCGTCTTTCACATAATCGTATTGACTCGATTTGGGATACAATTGTGAAATGTCCCAAATTAAAAGAACTTGATATTTCACACAATAGAATCAGTATTTATCCATCTCAAATCGAGTGGGGAGTTCATTATCTGAAAGCATGTCCACATTTGACGACCATTTGTCTAGGCGGGAATCCATTCTCAAAGTGGGTCGCATTTTTAGGATCCCACTCTTGTTAGGATCCCACTCGTATCGCCTTCTCTTCTCAGTTGGTTCCCAGAATATCAATATTTCGTGGCTTTGTCGATTCCCTCGTTGACAACGATCGATGATTGGGAACTCAATGAAACAATGAGAGGACAAATAGCAAGATTTCCTCTGCGAAGTCTTGAGGAGTACGATCAGGTGTTCGCACAAAGGCAACTCTTTTCAGATTTGGGTCAATCGAGTCAGAGGTATTCCATTGCTGGTACACTTCAACTCTTTTGGTCTTCATAGGAAGCAACAAGTGGATGAAGCAGGAATTCTACTCGATGAAGTTCCCAATTTAGATGTTCTTAACGCGCATCTCCAACATGCTTCACAAGTTCCTGAAGATGCTGTTGATTGTTGCTCTCGAATTGTCAGCGCATCAGAATTTATCAGTAATTCATCACCTGCAGAATTCAGCCGTTTATTTGGAGATTCCGCCCCCCCTCCTCCCATTGCCGGCAAGCCCGGTCGGACTGAAATACCAACAACTCCAGCAGGCCAATCATCTGTCTCTCAATTTCTCCAAAATATAACGTTATTGGCAGAACGTCATGAGAATGTTCAGCCGTTGTTGTTGAGGTGAGTGCTGAGTCATCGCCATAGTTGACTCAGCTCTGTTGAAAGTCTAACAAGAGGTGGGCACTTGCTTGCAGATCACTTGCTCGTTTGGGCTGCGTTCCGAATGAGAATCTTGGACCTCTGTGTTTGTTAACAATGAGCGATTTAATGCGTGGTGGGGATCAAATGGCGGACGCGGCAGCAATTGCAATTGAAGAGTGTGTTGTGACTGCCTTGCAAGTATGAACAACAACTCTGATCAGATAGGCTTACGATGTTGAGGGTGCTGTACGGGTTTTGTCATTCGTAGGGACACGCAATATCGGACACGAAATGTGCAACTATCATTAAAGGCCTGGCACTTATGCGACCGACAATGACCCTCGCTAGTAGGAAATTCATTTGAGTTTTTGTTCCATTTCATCCCAACAGAGAGCTTGACGTCAGCTGTTACCGATATTGCTTTATTTCTGGAAGATGAAAATGATGATCCGGCTCTTCTCGCTGTCATTGCCATGGTTGTTGACTATCCCCCAAACTCTCTTGAATGTTCGGGACAGGCTGTGCCCCAGCTTGTGTGCGATGTGATTAAACAGAGTTTTACAGAAGGGAATGGGGAAGTCTCGGAAACGACTTTTGTGAACCTTTTGCACATTGCAGGGTGGGCGATGCTCACTCTCCTGACTTGTATGACTTTGTGATGCAGAAAATGTTCCGAATATGTGAAAAAAGCTGCGACCCATTTTGTTCGTGAAGAAGTTCATACAAAGTATATTTTTCAAAGACTTAAAGAACATTTTCGAAAACCAGACACTTCGAAGTGGCCGCTGAAAGATGTACGATCACATGACGACATCAGCTTCTCAGCGTCAATTGTGTTGTAGGCCCGTCTTGTAGCTGCAATGATCGATTTTCTGAATGGGATTATACAAACAAATGAACAGGGAATGGCCGATTGCGTGGATTCCTTTCATCTGACTGATTTGTTGCTCGTTCCTGCGAAAGAATTTTGCGCAAATCCATTGATACTTGCGGCAGCACTGCGGGGTAAGCAACAAAACTAGATGAAGAATAATTTTTTCTATTGTTAGGACTTGTTGCGATTTTGAATGATGAAACACGACGAAGCTTTTTACTGGAATATATTACTGAACAGCTTCAGCGTGTTGTCCCATTGTTCCAATACATTGGAGGACGAACGTACAAGGATTTGTGCGATCTGGGAGAACGCCATATTATTGGAAAGGACACGGTAAGAGAACTCTTTGCTTCATTGGGAGTTTTGTTTTTGTCAGCTTCCTTATCGACCGTCAATTCCTGAGATTCAATTTTGTTCAAATCCTTACATCCATTCCGTGTTCGTTGCGATCGGGCAATTGATTAAATTTCATCTAGATCACCCAGAGATCCCATATTGCATGGTGAGAAGATAATGATGGTCTTAGAGGATCCCACTCGTTGAGAAATCCCACTCGCGGGGAGCGTTTGTAACTATTCATCAGTTCATCTTTCGTCTTCAGGTCGTGAATGAGTATCTGGGAACAAAAAATCGTGAAAAATTATTATTTCGGCTCTTAATCGTTCCAAGCATCTCCGTGAAGGTTGTCGCTATTGGGTGTTTGTCGAAAGTCCCCATCGAGAATTTTGATGCTGAGGATGTTTCTGTCATTTTGGGACTTCTTAGATCCTTCCGGGCGTTCAAATCAGGTGCAAATGTACGGCATGTGTGAATGAAGTGAGATCTTGTTGTGCAGATGATGCTGCTGGATTGGTGGTCGCGTTGCTGTTTTTGTTGCGAAAATTCATCGATGATACGGTTGGAGAACCTGGAAGGATTGTACGCAATGAACATCCCCAAGAGACGTTTGATTCTGTTTATGAACTGCTTTCTAAAGCGGTGGCTGTTGTCTCGAAGAATCTGCAAGCAGAGAAGAGCAAAATGAAAATTTGCCTCGCTTGTGTTGAATTTTTGCGATCAGCATCGCGCTATACGGAGTTCAGAATTCATTTGAGAAGTAAAACGATTGGCCAGATGTTTAGAAATATCACTTCAGCCGAAGAAGAGACATGCCTCGCGGAAAGCCCGGTACGTTGTAGGCAGACAATAAAAAGTCGCTAGTTGGTTTGAAATCATTGACCCTGCTAGGACATCGCTGTGGAGAGGTGTTGGACTGGACGAGAGCTGCTTTTACTTCTGAGGTGTTTCTTTGGTCAAGGGCGGCTAACTCCGACAAAAAAGGTTGCTTTTCGTGTTATGAGTCAAATAGCTGACATTTTGGAAGGTCGTGCAGCTGTTGTCGATTTCGGTTCTGATATAACGCTCCAAGTACGCAGATTGAGTGTCTTATCGTTTCCGAGTCTGAATTCTTTCAGGGCCTGTGTCGGAGAGAAAACGAGCCCTTCTCTGAAAGACAAACACGAAAACAATTACGACTTCTTGATGAATCTGAATGGAGCGATCGAATGGAACAACAAGTTGTAAGCGATACACAGAGAGATCAACAGACAAAACATCCATGGGACAAGATGTATTGCACGCGTGATGAGTGTATTCCCCCAGTCCACTTCGCGGACTCCAGCGCAGTGCTATCTTCTAAAATTGGAAATGTAGCAATCAGAGCGGAGCTAGTAGTATTCTGATGAAGACTGTTATTCAAGAACATGGTTGTAGAATCATTTTCATTTTGCTTGTAGGAATTTATTCGAACAAAAGGGCCGGAGAAGCTTCTTACCTACCTGACGAGACTAGCGTTGAAAGACTTTGATGTCCGCCAAGCGTAAGTTTCGCACCGATTCTTCTAACTATTTCGTGCGCTCATTAGAGTGGAGAGAAAGAAGAAGAAGCATTCAGAATATTGGGCTGGACGATTGAAAGGGAAAAAGGAATCTATGGAGTCCGATCTCGAAATGGGAGTAAGTTTTGAGAAAGCGAGATTCTGTGGATGACGCCCTTCAGGTTGCCGTCGATGAAGATCTTGATGATCCAACACCAATGCAGTTTTACCCAAAACCAGATTCATATGAAGACGAGGTCCGTTCTGTCTATCGGCTAAATATTTCAAATAAACTCATTCACTGTTACTACGCAACACCTTTCATTGCTCACTCTTCCTTTAGGGTCGATGGCTCATGATGCAGGCTTTGCACCGTTGCGATCATTCGCTTGACCCGGATATCTCTGCCATCTACTTGCGTTCTGGAACTGGATTCTATGGGAGTGGCACCGTTTGGGAAAACATTACTTGCGGGGAGATGCGCCCCGCATTCATTGTAACTGCGTTGTTGAGGTTAACACGACAGAAAACGAATCTGTCAATTTCACGCTGTTCAGGTCGCTTTACTCCTGTATGGTCGTCCCAATATCGGATGAAGTGTTCCGGCATACCGTCAATTGCGTCCGACAACCACAAACATTACGAAAGCTTGTTTCATTGGTATGAACTATGAAAAGTTGATTATCTTGAGCGATTTCGTCCAGATGGAAGCTGTTCAACTGTTTGATTGTCATGTTGGCGCGAAATTCCTTGCAGTTGTTAGATTGGCAATCACTCTTGAGCCTCATCAATCTGTGAGATCAATCGCGATGAAACTGTTTTATCGTTGTTTTATTTTGTAGGCGGAGTCCATGGATCTTATCATTGCTTATGATATTGTTTCTCAAACTCTGATACGGATTTTGCGGCCATTCCTCTATATATTGAAACAAAGTCGCTCGAAACCGTTGGGACAAGCCGAACAAGTGAGTTCTTCAGTTTGCGGATCCGTCTTAGTCAATTCATAGATTATTCTCAGCGAGTAGATTTTGTAGATTCTCAGCGAGTAGATTTTGTAGATTCTCAGCGAGTAGATTTTGTAGATTCTCAGCGAGTAGATTTTGTAGATTCTCAGCGAGTAGATTTTGTAGATTCTCTCTCGTTCAGATATTTTCTACTGAGAGCTCAAGACTTTTAGCCGTTGTCGCGAAGCAAACAAGATACATCAAGTTCTCCAACCAGTTGATTGTTCAGAAATGGTGTGTTAAAAAGGGTCTTTTGAGATTTTTGGATATTCTAGCAATTAAGAGCCTTGTCGCTATGACAATCTATGATCTCCAAGTGGCTGCAGGATCATCTCGGTGAGCACGCGTTAGATAATAATGATCTGGGAATTATCTGTCACTGTTGAGAAATGATGATTATCTGTCGTTCTTGGAAATGATGATTATCTGTCGTTCTTGGGAAATGATGATTATCTGTCGTTCTTGGGAAATGATGATTATCTGTCATTCTTGGGTCATCTATCACTCTTTTTTCAGTGGAACTTATATCAGCCATCTGTTGCAATCAACTGCTGATTTAAGAGAAGGTTCGTTCAATTTTTGAGTCTGTCTAGATTCTGTAATTTTTCAGAAATGCGGGAATGTTGCCTAACCGCTCTTTCTGAGTTGATTCAATCGTGCCAACCTCTGAAGTATACAGTCATCGAAGCGTTTAATATGGTGGGCTTCCATGTTATAAAACTTGACCATCGTCCCCATTGAGCTGATAACAGCCTACAAAAAAAACATTTTGTATTTCTCAATGACCTGCATTCATTCCCTCAGGCTGAAGTTTTCCAACATGCTGCTGCATTCGACGTGCCTTTCTATTTGAGCTTCTAGAATCTGCTAACACGGTCACTATCGCCAAGCTGTTGTAAGCCAATCGTCTCTGCCCAACACACTATCAACTCTCTCAGCAACTGTATTTGTCTGTGAAGCATCAGCGTGCCGAGCGGGTTCTTCAGCTTTCAGTTATTCACCATTGGGTTGCATCACTAGGAGAAGCAGATCCGAAACAAAAAATCCTAGCGTTGACGAATTACGACTTCTATTTGCTCTACAAGCCTCCTGGAATGTGAGTGAAGGCTTTGAATTGAATTCCCTAAAATTGTTTAATCTTCCTCTACACAGTCGTAACTTCCACGCAAAAGTCTCACAAACCTCCGAACTGAATGCAGTTGTTCCTTCTGTCGAAGCAACGCGCGAGTTTTCACAGATGACTCGAATAGTGCGTGGATTCCCAGCGGAACAAGTTGTGTTTATCGGATGGATGGCTCCAGTACGCATTCCTAGTTCACCGCCAACTCGGCTTCCCAAATGTATTTCCTTTTTAGGGAACAACTCGAGAGTATTACGACGTTTTCATCTGTGATAAATTGATGTCGAGCCTTCCACTTTTGCAATGTCTTTATGCGCTCTCTGGTCAGTCTCCTGCCGTATCATCGCTACATTAAAAATAACAGGTCCTGATGCCGATGGTCGAGTTGACGTTTATCGAGACGTGGTGACGAAATTGTGTCTCAAGGAACACGTACGCCAAGAACTAGAAGACAGCTTCAAAATTTGCTTCAGGTGGCTCTTGACCAGCTTCAAACCCTAACATTCGTCAAACGGGAGGTAAGAAATTGGCATGCTTGAGGACATGATGTCATCGTTTTCTATTCACGACTGATTGTTGCTCATCACGTTCCCAGCAGTGACTCGTTGTTCCTCGCCTCTGAAATGTTTTCTACCTTCCATCTGTATCGTCGCTCTAATTATTTTCTATGTCTAACAGACTCCTGAGAAGACGTATATTGCATTACACGCCTTAACGGAAGACAGTAAGTTCACACTAATGATCTATTCATTGCATGCTTCTCTGAATGGTTTCTAACAATTTCGCTCATTTTCAGATTTGTACGAATTCATCGTTGATTGGCGCTATTGGTTCTCGGCTCCTCCTGAAATCACGAGACCGTCCAACTGGCAAACTCTTGGAGAAGAATCGTCTGAAGAAGAGCTTGAGGATGGAGAGTACGTGCAACCGATCGTCTTTCCCTGAAATTTGTTCTTCTCCAAGGCGAAAGACTCGAAAAGGGCTTGATAATTTCCTAGGGTATACAGAAGAAATTGGTGGTGACGAAGCCTGGAACAAAGATCTTGTAGCTCAACAGAGAGCTTCAGCTATGGGTGTAAGTAGCCCTTTGTGTAGTAGCCCTTTGTGTAGTAGCCCTTTGTGTAGTAACCCTTGTGTAGTAGCCCTTTGTGTAGTAGCCCTTTGTGTAGTAACCCTTGTGTAGTAGCCCTTTGTGTAGTAGCCCTTTGTGTAGTAGCCCTTTGTGTAGTAGCCCTTTGTGTAGTAGCCCTTTGTGTAGTAACCCTTGTGTAGTAGCCCTTTATGTAGTAACCCTTGTGTAGTAACCCTTTGTGTAGTAACCCTTGTGTAGTAGCCCTTTGTGTAGTAGCCCTTTGTGTAGTAACCCTTGTGTAGTAGCCCTTTATGTAGTAACCCTTGTGTAGTAACCCTTTATGTAGTAACCCTTGTGTAGTAACCCTTTGTGTAGTAGCCCTTTGTGTAGTAACCCTTGTGTAGTAACCCTTGTGTAGTAGCCTTTGTGTAGTAGCCCTTTGTGTAGTAACCCTTGTGTAGTAACCCTTTGTAGTAGCCCTTTGTGTAGTAACCCTTGTGTAGTAACCCTTGTGTAGTAGCCCTTTGTGTAGTAGCCCTTTGTGTAGTAGCCCTTTGTGTAGTAGCCCTTTGTGTAGTAGCCTTTGTGTAGTAACCCTTGTGTAGTAACCCTTGTGTAGTAGCCCTTTGTGTAGTAGCCCTTTGTGTAGTAACCCTTTGTGTAGTAGCCCTTTGTGTAGTAGCCCTTTGTGTAGTAACCCTTGTGTAGTAGCCCTTTGTGTAGTAGCCTTTGTGTAGTAGCCCTTTGTGTAGTAGCCCTTTGTGTAGTAGCCCTTTGTGT
>NW_026578783.1:0-10000 GCF_029603195.1 Condylostylus longicornis
CGGCAATACAAATAATAACATGAACAATAATATTGACAATGGAAGCAAATACCGAAATTTCATTCAGGGTTAAGCAGCTAACACCCAATTTTATATATCTATACCCAACTCTCACAACCTACCCAACGCTAGCTTATTGCAAACACATCCGGCTTCTAACATTGTAGATCCGCTGACTCCTCCGATCGTTTTTATGACCAAAAGGTCCGTCGAAGATGGCGACAGTACTTATCTACTATCTCACTTCAGAGATCGGGCTGTATATAAGAATGTTAAATTGTACTTGGCATATCTTCACGATGCGGCAGAGAATGTCCACCGCGATGGTAAAACTAGATTAGATGTTAAGGTTTTTATTGAAAGTGAGGGCCTTCCCTCTGACTATACTACTTTATATAGCTTATTCAAAAAATTTCATGACACTTTAAATACATCTGCCGCCAGTGTCGATAAAGATTTACAAACATTTAGGAGCCATATGAAAAGTAAATGGATTGATTATTTGCAGAGGATGTGGGAAGCAAACAATAAGTTTTTTCTTCCGACGACCTCAGCCCAATCATCTAGATGGTTCAAGTAGCTTTCGCAACAACAATAACTTGGTCCAATTAACTGGTTTTGGAAATAGTATGACAAGGACTGTGAAACAACTTTCTTTGTACTATAAAAATGTCCGTGGACTAAGGACTAAAACTAACACCGTTCTGTTTAACTCTTCGTTCTTGACTGTGATATTTATGTTCTAACGGAAACATGATTGTCCCCCTCTATTAATAATCTTGAATTATACGACTCTTCTTTTTCTGTTTTTAGAAAGGACCGACATGCACTTCTCTTGCAGGGACACACACCAAAGGGAATTGCCATTAAAAACTCGTTATCAGCAAGTATCATTGACATTAGAGACTCCGATGACCTTGATCGCAGTTAAAATTGAGGTGAAATCCAAAATGCTTTTCGTAGTCAATTACTATATACCGCCTAACTCAAATATCGTCAATAACAAACCATCAATGGAGGCAACTGGATCTAGTCTTTACTTCCCATTGGTACAATTGTTTAGCTATAACTGTCCCGGATCCGTTGGTTAACGTTGATATCTATCATTCTCCGATACATCTATTGACGAGCCCCTTTTCTATCGTTTTGATTTTAAAAGGGCGAATTTCGCATTGCTAAATGATTTCTTTTCTACTTACGACTTCTCTTCAATGTTTAACTTTACTGATATTGAGTCTATGACGGGTCTGGCTTTGGCCCTCCATGGTTTGCACAATAGTTGAGGGTACTTCGCAACAAAAAGAATAAACTGTGGCGCAAATATCTCTCCACTAAAGGCGACAGGGACTATGATAATTTCCGATTGTCGTATGATCAATTTAAATTAGCAGCAAAAGTACGTTACGACTACTATATCTATAAAACTTCGGATAACTTAATACGTAATCCCAAAGTCTTTTGGAAGTTCATAAACCATAAGAGGAAAAGTGATAGTTATCCAACTTTCTTGAAATTCGGCGGGAATATAAGTAATAATTCCCAAATTATTTCAGAATTTTTTTGTAACTTTTTTGCCGAATCTTACTCGTTGTCATCTTTTCAATTAAATGGCGACAACCTTGGGCATATTGATAACTATCCTAAAACTACCTTTACAAATTTTGTCACGAACTCTTTTGCGGTTGAATAATATCTTTCTAATTTGAGTTCTAGTCCTTCTCCTGGACCAGATGGAGTTCCTGAGATTATTTTAAGTAGGTGCTGCTCTTCTCTGGCGCCCATGTTAACCTTAATTTTTAAGAAGTTCTTCGTATATTTTCCCGTCTGTGTGAAAGGAAGCTTTCATAAGAAAAACAATAAAAATGACGTGTCAGACTATCGTCCTATAGCAAAACTGTCGGTAATGCCTAAGGATTTTGAGTTGATGGTATATGACAATATTTATTTCTATTGTGTGCCATTCATTATTGCGCGTAAGCATGGCTTCTTGAAAAAGAAATCCACGGTGACTAATCTAGTGGAAGCCACGACAGTTTTCTCAAATAATATGAAAAATAGGTATCAGACGGACGTAATTTACACAGACTTTAGCAAGGCCTTTGACATACTACCACATGAAATTATTATTTTAAAATTGAAACTCTTAGGATTCCCTGATTCAATTAATGATGTTGTTTCCATGCTAACGCGCAGTGAGGTGTTAATATTTATGCTGATGACATGAAAATTTAAAAAAAAAATAAGCTCTACAAATAATGCGTTGTGTCTTCAGAATGATCTTAACCGCTTCTACGGCTGCTGCTCAAGAAACAACCTAAAAATCAATGTCAGTAAATGTGCACAAATGTGCTACTCTAGGCAAAAACGGCCATTTTTTACAAACTATACTTTGAATGGCTAAGCTCTTAGTCGAGTTGATTCAATAATGGACCTGGGTGTTTGCTTCGATAGCAAGTTATCCTTTATAAACCACTATAATCATATCATATGCTGATCAAGCTCGATGTTAGGTTTCATTAAACGCTGGTCAAAGGAGTTTAATGGTGTCTTAAAATCACAAGAATTTTCAAATATCAAATTTCAAGAATTTGCATAAATCAGTTCTGTAGATATGGTAAAAAATGTAAAATCGGCCCGTAGATATGATAAAAAATGTAAGATCAGTTTTCGAGATCTTATCTTTCCAAAAATTTATATGTTCATCGTTTTGTTACAAAGAATTTAAATGTTAAATTTTAATGAAATCGGTTGATTATTTCTCTTTATATACGCAAAAATGTAAATACAGCCCTTAGTAAACGTCCAGTTGCTGACACCTGATTTCTTCCAAAAGGTAGGAGGTTTCGCTGACGGTCGAGTGAAGCTTCTATATGAAATTTCAAAAAAAAATCTGTTAATTATTTTCTTCATTATGATCAAAAATGTAAGACAGGCCTGCTAAAAAATGCAATTTCCGTAGCCTGTTACATGCCAAAAGTTGATCAATCCATGCCATGGTCGAAATAAACTTATATATAAAATTGCATCTAAATTGCTTCAACCGAATTTGAGATACATACGTGCACACACAGAGAGACAGACTGACAGACCGACGAGTTGCTAAAAATTTTTTATTTACTTTTGCCCATCATGGAGAAGTGCGTTCCCACCGAAGACTAGATATGCTAAATTTGTTGCCATCACGTAACCTACCTATTGTATTCACAATTCGGTCGGGAAAAAATTAAAATGCAATAACAATACTAACAATACCGATAATAAAATCTATAAAACAGCATTATAGAATAGCACATGCAAAAATGAAAAAATTAATAATTTAAGTAATATTAAACAAAACGAACTATTACAAATAATTTTATATAAAATATAATTCAACAAAATCAACAACAGAAATTCTTGAGAAAAAAAAATCACAATATAATAAAAAACGAGAAAAAGTAGCTGACCTAGTCAACTCTGTGATACCCGTACGAATTTGTTAGCCTATGTGCGAATAAATATGCAATAACTGACTATGGGACAGACTATGACTTTAAGTTTCCGTATTACCATGTTAATTTATGCGAAATTTCAATACAGTGTTTTTCAAAATACTGTGTGTGCCAAACTACTGTTGAAGTTGTATGGTAGCTTTCAGAAAGAACCAAGAAAGTTTAACGAATTTTATCAAGCACATCGGCGCTACCAATATCTTTGCTTGTATGAAATTTCAATACCACAGTTTTTATAGTTTCTAAGATATAGCCAAATTACTTTTGAAGTTGTATGGCAGGTACCAGAATGAGCCAAGTAATTTCAACGACTTTTATGAGACATCTTGGTCCTAAAAATATATTTGTTTGTGTAAAATTAGAATACCGCAGCTTTTATAGTTTCCGAGATATAGCCAAATAAATTTTGAAGTAGTATGGCAGCTACCCGAATCGGTACACCGATCATGTCTAATTTTAATAGGGTTCTGGCACTTACTACAATAAATCATTTGTAAAAATTTGGTGAACCTAAATCAATTAGTTTTTGAGCTATCGTGGGACGGACGGACGGACGGATAGATAAAGTTAAATAAACTCAGAATTTGATGCTTATCAAAAACATAAACTTCAGTCTATATTTAAGACCATTATTTCTTAGCGTTACAAACGGTAAGGCAAATCGAGTATACTTTAGTATATTTACTTCTTAGAAGATTACAATTGCATCGCAAATTTTCTCAAAATAACAGGATATTGATATAAGAACTGAAAAATTTAACACACAATTATCCAATAGAAGAAACTAGCAACTATGTAAAATATAATAGCAACTATGTAAAATATAAGTATGACAGCTAATTTATAGCAAAAATTCTGGCAATGTATTGAGAGGTAAAGCAAAAAATATCCAAACTAATAAATTACTTTCAGAAATTAATAATAAGTTTAACATTATTGACAAGCAAACAAAAAAAAAAAAAACTAATAACATTCGCAAACATTTTGAAATAATATGATTTAATATACAAATATGAGTACACCCTTAAATAATACTGCATTAGAAAAAGTCTTGAATCTTGTGTTAATTCTGACAAATTTCCTTCGAATATAAAAAAAGAAACATTCTTTTACTTCCTTGTGAGAACCGATAGAGACTCTAAGCGACCAAAACCAGCGAAAATTCACATTTTCAAAATTTTAAATGTCTAGAAACAACCGAAATAAGCCTGAAAACGAAAAAAAAATAAAATTTTTTTATAATCGCTGTTACGTACGTTACGACCAAAAATAAACAAAAATTCATTTGGAGGAATTTGGAAAAAGTATTCACTGAATTATGGCTAGATGATCTAAAAAATTTATTCATACTGGTAGGTGATTTAAATGCTAAGTATGTATGCTGAGTCAATGAACATAACAACCAAAAGAGTAATAATCTTTACAACTTATAAGTTAAATCAAAGTGCTATACTCCTATATTGCAGGACGAACTCGTACCAAAATCTATTTATTACAGATGTTAGATTCAAAACAGCAGACTCTAACCACTTTAACAAATTAAGAATAACACATTACGCTATAGGCATTAAAATCGAGATCCCCAGTAAATATGACTTAAATAACGAATATTATCGAACTTTTTCAGAAAAAAATTAGATAACAGTTTCAAGGCAGAGTTCCCCAAAAAATTTTCAATACTAGAAAACTGAAATCTATTTCTCCATTATGATAAAATAGAAAAAATTTTTCAAAAAAGTATTGAAGAATCTGATTAAATGATTACATAAAATTGAAACAAAATTATCACACTATGTACCATAAAATTCATAAAAGAAACTTAAATTTTTCTGCAGATGAACTAAATACTCTTAAAAGTCTATCGCGAAATGTGAAAACAATAAACTTATAAAACAACAAGTCAAAATCGAATTAAATAACTACTAGAAAACGAGAACACAAAAATCTGACATGATCAGCACATAACCGACCGCAATGTGTATTGTCTAGTTAAGTGAAAGGGTTACAGAATATTATAGAAATGTCTGTTAAATACTTTTCAATTTTTAGGACATAAGTAAGCTTATAGCTAACACTAAAAAAAGAAAAATGTAAAAAGTTTTAATTTAAATCATTGTTAAAAAATCTAATTAAAAATTATTCGCATGTTTTTTAAACCCATTTAACACGTTTTACTGGAAAACCTATGAGAGGTAGAGGAAAATGTTATATGGGTTTACTTTTAAATCTCACTGTGGCGCAATCGAAAAAAAACAAAAAAAAAGAAAAAAAAAATATATATGAAAAACTTATGATTTCACTATATAAACTAGTGATACTAATTTTTTCAATTCGCTTTTAGAATTTCATTCAAAAATGACAATAACTAGAAGCTAATCAATTCAAGAAAATAATCAATTTTGCGCATTGGACCACTACTTTATATTGTTGTGAATTTTTCAATTCCTAAACAATAAGTAATATGTACTGCTGATACATTTTTGGTTCTTAAATTGGATTTTGTATATTAAGAATCATGATCATAAATTTCATTAAGTCGCGCATTTGTTGTTAAGTTGCATTTGTCGATTTCCAAAGTTTTCTTAATTGTATTCGAAATTAATAGGAATTACTTTATGAACAACAGGATAAATAGATTAATAATTAGATCAATTTGATAGAAAATAGGGTAAACAGCATAAAAAGAATATAGAGGAAAATTAGAAGAATGCAACTTTGAATTTTTGTTAAATATATTCGCGTTAGTTTTGCATTTCTTCTATTTTTTGGTTGAGTACATCAAGGTTTTAGATTTACAATGTATTTTAATGTTTTCGAACATCAGTATAATAATACTGAGGCCACTGATATTTACTTTGTTTTTATCAGAAAAAACACTTCTTTCCATTAATAGATCCTAATACAGTTTTTAAAGTGCGAAACAAGGCCGATTTTCGTTTCGCATAGGTCAAGAACTAGTTTGCTATTATATTTTTATCATGTCACTTATCCGATATTCTTAACTATATTTGTTATTGCCAAAATAGCTATAAATTTTCAATAACAACTTGTCAAGTTTAAAGTGGGTAAAGTTTAAAGCATGTCACTATATTAAAATCTAACAGGACAAGTCAGATAGTTTTGTCTTGAACGCATTTTGCACGAGGATATTTTTAGCTCTGTGTTCACATAAAAAGTAATATAGGACCAGCAATATGGTTATGGTATTTTAGAGCTTAGAAACAAGAAGTTTTACGAATTGCGGTTTGAGTCTACCACAAAAAATAATCAACTAACCCTGCGATTGCCAAAAAAAGTACTCAGAAATCTAAGAAAGAGGGCAAATGTGTTAATTTCGATATCTTAATTTATGTATTCAAATTTGCTTGAACAGAAGAAAGTACTGAAGACAATATATCTACAATCTATAGATATATTGTATATATCTATAGATTATAGATATATACAATATTGAAGATATATATATTGAAGACAATATATCTATAGAGTTTATATACATAAAAATTAAATTACATTAAATATAGTTTTTCCAACTTTTCCAATAATATTAAAAATATATAAATAAACGATTGCTAGACTTACTTTTTTGGTTACGTTCGTTGTTTAAAACTTTTAACAGATCCGGGTGATTATATCCCAAAGGAACAGAAGAAATTTGAGTAAAAACATCCAATAAAACATTTCCATCTACATCAACTATAAAATTTCCAAAAGATTTGTCATAGTCAACAAACATTTGAACAGATTCAGCATTCTGAAAAATTAAATGAAAATTATCATTTATGTATCAAATTATCATATGTATATGTTTTCAATAACTATTATAATATATGATGTACAATCAATACCTTTACCTTTTGAAAGACATAATTGCTTTAGGCTTTTACAAGCCTTTTCACAGCCTTAATTTTAAAATCTTTTCAATCTGTAACATCTTCAATTTTCAATAGTAACATCTTCTGATGTTACTATTAATATTGAGAAAAATCTATTGCTCTGCATTCATATGTTTTTTAATCGGCATAATTTAGATTTAAAATATTTTCATTCTTATACGAAACTATTTCTAGGATTGATAGTATTTAGGATAAACGATTTATGTAGTTTAATTTAAAGAGGGCTTAACATAATGCTCGATTTTAAGAGTTTATTGTGTGAGTTAAGAAAAATAATTATATTTTTTAATGTCACGGAATTTACCGCTAGCTTTTTGCGTTTATATAAATTTGAAAAAGCTTGCGGATTCGGAAATATAAAGCGTCAAAAATTCAAATTTTACAAATTTCAAGGGGCGAAAAGTTGATGGGGGTGTAGATGGAAAAAAATTTTCTTCTAACGAAATAAACTATTTATTAGTATCTAAAATTTCAGGCTCCTACGACCTGGAGTCTAGAAGAAAACCGAAATAATGGGAAAAATGGATTAGAGATAACGGTAAATTTGAACGGCCATTTTATTTTTTTAAAGTTTAACACGAAAGGAGAAGCAAGCCACTGCCTTTCTGTGTTTGCAAAATTTGAAAAATGCTTATGGTTTGATTACAACAAGTAGTTGAAAAGGGCCATTTTTAGGGTTTTGTGGTGATATAACTTTTAGAGAGAGTGAGATAGGTAAAAATTTTGTTCTACAGAAATAAGTTTCTAGTAAAGATCTATGCACATATAAATGCACGGACGGACAGAGTGAAACTAATAAGCACTTTTTTTCAAAATTTTTTTTGAAAAAGTGCTAAAAAGGAGGAAAAGAGGTTTTATCATGAAAGAGAGTAGCACCGTCCAATCTGAACTAATGCGAAGAGCGGTTCCGGATCAATCTACCGTGGGATGGTGGGTGTTTTTGTCAGTAGGAGTCCGACAATATTGAAGTATCGGAACCATCTCACTCACCATGAAGGGTTTTACCTACTGGCAGAAGAAATGTATCGGGTACCCCAATCCACAGATTGGAGTCAATTCGAAACACTCCTCATGGATGGGATTAGATCCGTTCCTGCTTCTGTCAGAACGGTGATGGATACCGAGCTGGCCAGCGAGGCGGCGGCTATTACAAATGCCTACCACGGGAGCTGCCAGGCTTTGACTAAAAACCAGAAAGCTATTCAATAAGGCCAAGGCATCGGGTTCGTGGGAAGAGTATAAAGACTCACTCACGAATTACAATAAAGAAATTAGAAAAGCGAAGAGAATTTCGTTGAGGGCGTTCTGCAAGAGCATTGATGAACTCCACAGCAGTGCGCGTCTTCGCAGGGTGCTTTCCAAAAAGTACACAGGTGGGTTGGGTCTAATGGAATGGCCTGATGGCTCCATGATTGAGAACGGAAAGCAGACGTTGGAGCTTATGGCGTCAACGCACTTTCCTGACTAGGAAATTCTTCGGAATCACTCAAATGCGGTCATTGAACCGAGAGCATAATGGCCCAGGAGGGATGATTGGCAACGATCCCATCTGGTCTTCAAAATGGGCAGGATTAGATGGGCTGTTTTCTCTTTCAGGCCCTTTAAATCTCCAGGTTATGACGGGATATATCCTGCATTTTTGCAGAGGGGTTTCCAATATATCGCCAGAGCACTGTTGGAAATTTTTCGTGCCAGCTATGCGTGGGGTTTCATCCCTCAGACATGGAGGGTGGCTAAAGTGACGTATATTCCGAAGGTGGGTAAGCGACCAAGCAACCATCCAAGGTCTTTCCGTCCAATCAGCCTTACTTCTTTTCTATTGAAAGCAATGGAAAAAGTAATTGATAGATTTATACGGGCCGATGCACTGGGAAACAAGCCCTTGCATGAATCTCAGTACGCCTATCAGTCGGGAAGGTCTACTGTACTCGCTCTGCAGAGTCTGGTGGGGGTCCTTGAAAACTCACTGGAGGTGCGGGAGGTGGCAGTTGGCTGCTTCGTTGATATAGAGGGAGCTTTTGACAACACCCCATATCATGTCATCCGTGAGTCGTTGCACAAACGAGGGATTGATGCGACGACTAGCAGATGGGTTAATCGGATGCTACAGGATAGGATTATTAAGTCCACCATAGCTGACGATATACTCTTTATCTCCGCTGCAAAAGGATGTCCGCAGGGCGGGGTTCTTTCGCCCCCCCTGTGGTCCATTGCAGTGGATGATCTAATGGCTGCTCTCAGGGGCTCCGGGGCACGTAACTGGGAATACGCCGACGATGTGGCCTTCGTCGTACGTGGAAAATTTGAGAGCACTATTTCTGATCTTCTACAGCTAAATTTACGTATTGTGGAGAGGTCGTGCAAGGGCGTTGGGTTAAATATAAATCCAAGCAAGAGCACTTTGGTCGCCTTCACCATACGCAGAAGCAGGGATAGATTAACGAGCCCAATTCTGTTTGGTGAACGTATTGGTTACTCCAGGGAGGTGAAGTATCTGGGGTAACCCTGGATGATCGTCTATGATATGGAATACCCATATAGATAGAGTTATCGAGAGGGCTACGGCAGCCTTGTGGACGTGTAAGAGTTTCATCGGAGGGACCTGGAGAATTA
>NW_026578785.1:0-25744 GCF_029603195.1 Condylostylus longicornis
AGTTCATCCCAACATCATATGTGCCAACCAGTTCGCTCCCCTTGCTGAAGATGGCCCAGAAGACTGCAACTATGACGATCTTACTATTGAACAGAGCGCGAACGCGAAATTCACAACAGTGCGACGAACTCCTACTTCAAAAGCTCGAAAAGTAACCATCAACCTTGCGTCTCGTGACCCCATTCCCGACGAATTAAAAGAAGACTTCGCCAAATTGTCCGAAGCTGAACTACTTGACAAACTCCGCAAACGGGAAGCAGAACGCAAGCAAGCCGAACGTGCCCCTGAATTCCTGACAGACGAAGAAAAGGAAATGTCGATGGATCAATTACATCGAAAATGGAAAGTTGAACGTCAACGACGCATGGAAACCCGTGAGATGCTGCGAACTTCCGATTTTGAGCCATTAGGTGAACTCTCCGAAGAACAGAAGCTACTTCCCCGCCGTGACGTCCAACGACTCGTCAGCAACAGAAAAAGTGAAGTTTGGGCACAATCCATGCGTTCCAGGGGTATTGAAGTTTTTGAATGTGAGGTGTGCCATCAATTGTATACGGAATTAAAAGGAAAGCACCAATGCATCGCAACTCGTTGGCAAACAGACGGATCCACGCCAGCTACCACGAAAGGCTTAGTCGTTACACAATCACAAGGTGGTCTACGATTACGAACAGCTGCAATTACAGATGAAGCCAAAGTATTAGCCGATTACGAACATCTACGACGCGCCAAAGAGGAAATAGAAGCTCGACATCGTCTGTTACAGTCCCCTACGCCTGCAGAACCCACAACGCCCGCAACTTCCGATATTCCAATGACCAACTTGGCGCAGTCCTCTACCCAACGGCGAATATTTCGTGCCCATTCTTTCGACTGTTAACCTGATACATACATTCCATTATAATTCGCAAAGCTCTGACTACCCTTCGTCTACGTGTTTTTTCGTTGTCTACGTCCATTCCTTCCTCGTTTTTCAGCAACTCTTCGTGTGATGATTTTGTCCATAAGCTCCAATTCATTGAATTTCTCAATCGTTCATCCTCGTTTCTTGCTCTCGTTGATTCTGGATCACAATTAAATATTATCTCTTATGTCCTTCTTCCCTTCCTTACATATGAATCCTGCTGTTCACCCATTCGGGCGTTGCATGGGGTTGGTGGCAAAGCTAACGACGTGGCTAAATGGATCGACTTACCTGTGACGTTGTCTAATTCTGTAACTGTGTCGGTGAAATGTGCGGTAGTAACTGATCTTCCATGTATTGCGTTATTTGGTCTTCCATTTTTGAGTCAACTTGGTGCTGTCCATGACATTCCTAATCGTGTTTTGAATACAATCTACGGGCCCATTGTCCTTCGCACTCCGCCGTCTGTCGATCCTCCAGCTTCCAACTCTGCTTTCGCTACTTCGCCCTCCGTGACCCTCGATTTTTCAGATTCGCCATTGAATGAAGCTCAACGTCAAGAAGTCCGCGATCTGCTAAGCGAGTACGACGGCCTTTGGAGGGGGCGAGCAGCGTGGAAAGGCCGCTGAACTCGAACATAGGATTCGTCTAACAACCGATCGACCTGTTGTCGTCCGCCCGCGTCCAATTACTGAGGAACAGAAGAAAGTTGTGGATGCAGAAGTACAGAAAATGTTAGATCAGAAAGTTATCCGCCCAAGTTGTTCACCATATGCTTCCGAAGTTGTGTTAGTACCAAAGAAGACAGGAGACTGGCGCTTTTGCATTGACTTCCGGGCGCTCAACAAAGTGACAATCAAAGATCGTTATCCACTCCCTCGCATCCAAGACTTGATCCACGCCATCAAAGGGTCCAAATACTTTGTCGCACTTGACTTACGAGCAGGGTATTGGCAAATACCAATGGAGGAGAGATCGATTAAATACACGGCATTTCGGTGCTTCAAAGGCTTGTATGAGTTCATTTGTATGCCCTTTGGGTTGACTAACGCCCCTGCAACCTTTCAGCGGATGGTTGACTTTTTGTTTGGCGACTTACGGTTTTCTGGGGTCCTCGCATATATTGATGATATTCTGGTTCATTCCCCTTCCTTTCAACAGACGATGCAACTTCTACGAACAGTTTTTGAGCGTCTACGTGCCACGGGGTTGACTTTGAATCTTCCGAAAAGTGTGTTTTTTCCTAGAAAGCTGAAGTATCTTGGTCAACTGATTGTAGAGGGACAGCTTGTTCCTGATCCAAAGAAAGTTGAAGCCCTCAGCCGTATCCAGTCGCCAACGAATCTCAATGATGTCAGAAGTCTTTTAGGTTTCCTTGGGTTCTATCATGCCTTTATCCCCCGTTATGCAGATATTATGACCCCGGTATTTGAATTATTACGCAGTCAGAAGAACACGAAAAGAAGCAATAAGCTAACTGAAGTCGAATGGACAAGCGAACACGAACGAGCAGTTGAAGAAGCGATTTCGAGATTGGCAAATTCGGTTCTTGAAATTCCACTTGATTCAGATGAGTTCATGGTGGAAACTGACGCCTCTGAGAAAGCGATTGGAGCTGCATTACACGTAAAGCATGAGGATGTGTGGAAACCTGTTGAATTCTATTCGAAGGACATTGTCCACGATTCAGAAGAACTGGCCTGCAAGAGAACGTGAAGCTTACGCAATCGTTGCAGCACTACAAAAGTTTGATCATTACTTACGTGGCCGCACATTCGTGGTGCACACGGATCATGAAAGTCTAAGATGGATGCTAGATTGTCCAAAAGGAAAGATTGCACGGTGGGCAAGCGCATTGGCTGAATACGATATGCAAATCTATCACAAAAGTGGCAAAGAACTCGTGCACATCGACTTCTTATCACGATTCTTGGATCAAGAAGACGACGGAACACTACGCGATAGAATGTGCTTTTTCACGTCAACAGAACCGATCCCTGAACTACAAGACATTATCAACGCGCAGAAACAAGAACCAACTCCAACGACTCTAGGATTCTCACGCAAGAACAACATCATCTATTACCACGGACTCATCTACGTTCCCCCAAGCTTCAGAACCAAGGTTATCGCTTCTTGCCATTCCATAGCTCCCTTCCATCATCCAGGTATCAAGAAAACCACTTCCACCATCAATAGGACGTTCAATTGGCCAAATTTGCGGAAAGATGTAACACTTTACCTGCAATCGTGTCTATTTTGTCGCCGCAACAGGTCAGGAGCGGAACGAGTGCAAGGACTATTTCGGACTCATCCAATACCGGGTGCTTTCGACAGCATTTATATGGATTTCTGGCAATGTTCGTATAACGATAAATCATATGTCATCCTTACATTGATTGACCAGCATACTAAATGGGTCGAATGTGTGATTCTCAATAACAAAACAGCTACAACGGTTGCAACAGCTCTCCTGCATTCTTGGGTTTATCGATTTGGTGTCCCCAACAAGTTAGTGTCCGATCAAGATCCATCCTTTTGCAACACAGTCCTGACAAGGCTCTCCGCACAACTAGGAATAACGCGGATCACTTCCACAGTGTATCATCCCGAGGGTAACGCCCCAATCGAATCGTTTCATCGAACTTTGAACCAAGGTCTACGATTTTTTGATCAAAAAAATGTTCCGCTACAAGAAGCACTTGACTTGGTTCTGTTTGGCTATCGTTCAACAATTCACAGCACAACAGGGCACTCCCCCAGCTATCTCACCTATGGAGTTGACCCTCGACTGCCCAACGACAATGACTGGCGAATGGAATCAACCCCTCTCAACAGTGAAAGATTGAAGTTTCTCTCGCTTCTTAGGTTAGATGTCCAGTTGCAGGCACAAGAACTATTGCATCGTCAAAATCAGCGCAAGAATGAAGCACGTCAACCAACAACATTCGAAGAAGGTCAACTCATCCTCTGCCGTGCGATTCCACTTGATCAAATGAAGCACAAAAACGCCTTTTACAAAGTTTCGCCCCGTTGGACTCTCCCTTATCGGGTTGTTCGAGTTCTCCCTACCCTGAAAACAGCTATTGCAAAGTCGCTCCTCACGAATGATCTTCGACAGGTCCACATACAGGATGCCCAATTCATTTTGCCCCCACAAGGTTTAGCGCAAGAGAAAGAATGGCTGAACTTGGTGCAGAAAGAAGTTTCTAATATGTATGATCCGCAGAAATGCCGGGAAGTGATCGAAGAGTTCTTTGAAGCTCTGTCTACGCCACAGCAACTGTCAGACGAGCCCAGTAGGAAGCGTCGTCGGATTCCAAAGTCTGGAGGGGCCCTGATGGGTTTTTGAGACTTTGTTCTACGAGACACAGACTTAAGAAAACCAGGAAAAGAAATCAAGCATGCTATCCTCTTGTCTCCCGCCCTAGGAGTACCACCACACTTGGCAGTGCAATTGTTGTCTGAGCTCACTCACCCGTAAGCTTTTGATATTTTCTCAACCTCGGAATCTACGGTTTCCTTTCCCCCTTCTTAGAATGACAGCCGCCTTCTTCTCCGTTTTTACGTGCTTTCTGTCGACGCTGCTCACGCTAGACATCCATGACCCCAACTTTCTGGGTATGCTGTTTATCCTACTTCTTTGTGGTTATATTGTATACTTCACGCATCATTTCATTCTCAGATGCCTAAAGTATCCTGCATTCGTGGTCTTAATGATTTTGACCGGCTTTTTTATCTACGTTTCTATAGTTCAGTGTGTTTTTCCCTGGCTTTTCCCCATGGTTTCTTACTTTGCCAACTCTTCATCCATGTGGGTAACGGTATCCACGCTCTCTGCTGCTGGTACTTACGTGTTGAACTCCGGATTTTGCTGGACTTGCACCGTTCTTCCGTTCGCAACAATGATCACCATTCCCACGCTTTGGGCCGCGAATCTTATTAGCCACGTTCTTGGACCAAGCGGATTCGTTAACGACGTTCGATTCATTGAATCCTCCCCTAAGTTGCGGTAAAGAGAATCGAAGAAAGATTAAAGAAGAATTAATGCGCTCACCCCCTAAGTTCCTCTTTAGATCACTGCCGTATTCCCAATTTCCACGATGGATGTTACTTCGACGTGTTGAAGGACCCGAATGTTTCTCAATTGGCAGTAATCGAAGAACCATCAACTTCTCAACGATAGGAACTCGGTATTGGCCTCAGGACCTTCCACTCCCTCCGCCTCGGTATGCAGACCCAGTGGGTGTTTTTGAAGTGGCACAACCTGTTAACCCCTACCAAGAGATGGAGACAGGTTACATTGTTAGTTGGGTTCATGAAGGAATACAAGGATTACAAGAAGCCTTTGTGAAGGACCGTCGCTTTCGCTTGTCAGCACCGGCCTACCAGTCAACCAATAAAGGAAGAGGAAGTGAAACCAACATTGGAAAGATTCAATACGTGTTCCCCAGATCTGAAGTAATCTCATTGATGAACCCGACTCCTCCTACAGCTGGATACGAGAAATCAGTTCTTTCCTGGAGCATGGTACCAGCTTGGAATCGCGTTACGGGAGCCTATGCGAGAGATTACTGGGAATTGCCTCAACAAATTAGATGGACCCGTTATGGAACTTACCAATTAAGGAACCCGGATGGACGGTTCGACACCACTCCTGCATGGGTTCTCCGATTTGACGACCAGGGCAATCATCCACAACGACCACCCAAAGATTACCTTACTTCCTTGTTCCCTTCATCCTTGTCAGCCCTCAGCATCAAGCCCCTACATCCACCTCCCGATTGTCCCCTTCCAGACTCCCTGGTACAAGAAGCCAGAAGAAATCGAAGCTCGAATGCCACCTTTCCTCCCTCTTCCAGTTTAACCACGAAAGTGACCAGCAACACCGGCAACCCTTTTGCGCGCTTTGACTTCTCTTCCCCAGATTTTATTGTTCCCATTCCCCGGTCGGACCCGAAAGCCACTTCCTCAGTCACCGATGAAAGTTGGACCGACAGAATCCGTGATCCCGAAGAACCTTCTTCCTCAGACGCGTGGTTAAGAATGTGGGACCAAGAACTCATGGACCAATTTGATAAAGAAGTTGGACCACGGGTGTTCTTGACGCATCCGGGAGCCAAGTACGATGCAGATGCAGAATGGGGAATGTATCTTGAAGCGGCCCGCCAGTTTTCCATAAGGACCTTATCTTCGTCCGTCGCCTTAAAGGAGTCAGATGAGCCGGAAGTCTCTCAACCAGAAGAAACGCATGGACCCAAAGCTCATGACGTGACGCTAAGTTCACAGAACAGTTCTTCATCGTCTACCGCCCTCTCTCTATTACCATCTTAATTGGTCTTAACCAAAGGACCGCCTCATCCATTCATAGGTAGATAATCTACATAAACTATTTACATAGAATTCTTTATATCTCTAGGGTGTTGGTGTGGACCAGAAGAGAGAGGCATCTGATTTCTTTAAAAGAAGATTGGAAGAATAAGAGTTCTTTTATATATTTACATTTTTCAATTCCGAAGCTTTTTCCCTCCACCGTTTTTGAAGTAACAACAATCTTGTTTTTCTTGATTAATAAAATCAACATTTCAAAAGAAGTAATTCTCACCCCATTATGATGAAGTATTTGTTGTGGACCGTGATCCTCTCTAGTTCACTAATAATAGATGGAGTGTATGTGCGGGCTGTGGAAAATGATCTATTCTGTGAATCAATCCAAGCCACGGACCAAAGTAGGATTTTTCCGGCACAAGAAAAATCGTTGCCGCAGAAGGGAAAACTTGCTGAAAACGAGGTGAAGGAAGGAGCAGACGCTGAAAGAAGAATCAACAACATCATAAAGGACCTTGAAGGGCTAACTCAGTTGATTGAAATACTAGGGAAGTTGAAGAATTTCCAAGAAAATCAAGTAGATATCAACGAGTTAACAACGAAAGTTAGAGCAATTAAGGACCCCAAAGATACAGTCTTAGTTAAGGACTCCCCCAAATCAGAAGGGTATCAAACCAAAACATCCACGGAGAAGAAAGTCATTGATACCGAGCATGAACAAAGACCAACGACCCCAGAGGATGAAAAAAAGGACCAAACAACAAAGATGATCAAGGACCACACATTCCTAACAACATTTCAAGCATGGATGCGAACGTGTGAGAAAGTTGTCAGTAGTGAGGTAGTCCAATTCTTCATTTATCTATTGATTGCGGGAATCTGTTCAACGTATCCTTATTGGAAGGACCTTTTTGCGAAGATAAAGTTGTGGGCTCTCAAAGGGACCATCATTTCATTCATCATGTTAGCCACAGCCAAAGTGTTGAAAGTTTTATTTCGAAGCTTGAGGACTGAAGTTCTAGCGGGATGGGATAATACAATCAATTATTTACCATCAACCAGAGGTGCCTTCGATCTGACGGTAACCATAATGGCTATTGTGGGAGTTCTCGCTCTGATCTCCTGGTCTGGCGCTGGCGGACGGTCATTGTTACCAATTTTTGGAAATCTCACGAAGAGGACCAAAAATCAAATCATGGTGGACGATGAGGGCACCTCTGGTGTTGCTCTCCCGATGGACCAAAGCGAAAAGAACCAAACGGACCTCGACGAAGTAAAGACTTTCAAAGCAAGATTACTAAGGAAGAAGCTAAAGCAGATGCTGGCATTAACAGAACCAAATAATCAGTTGGCTACACTTCCCGTGATGGTTGCTAACCTGCTACTTGACGAAGAATCAGGAAATGGATCGGCGTCGGACGAAGAAGAAGAAGAAGAAACAGGACCAACTATGGATGATGATTTCACAGTTGATGAAAAGGAAGTTCGGACGACCCCTGAATATCCAGAACCAGCTGAAGCCGCCCTACATCACTTCAGAGAATGCTTGGCTTTCACCGCCCAAGTTGATATGGCAGAATATGAGAAAGCTTTAGAAGCATGGCACGCTCAAGACCTGTCACAAGTGAAGATCTACAACATCGATGTCGCTAAGTACCTACTCCCAGGCACGGACCAACCAGGAAAATTCGATGCAGCTAAGTTCGATGAGGACCACAAACATCTCCCCATCGGTGAATACCAAAGTAAATTTAATGCTGCTATCCGAAATATCAGGACGCAAATGAAACAACCTGGACCTATCCGAAACATGGGAAAAGGGAAATTGAAGACCCTCAATGATGTCTGTGCGTTCTTCTTCGAGAACTCTGCAAGAGAAAGGCTACGGAAGATACACGGACAAGCAGATGCTCCTGATGAACTACTCGATATGACCCCCTCCCAAGCCTTTGCATGGATCAAGGAATGGAAGGACGGGATCTGGAAGGACCACTTAAAGAACAAGAACATACAATTGGAGAAATGTCCCGATTGCGGGACTCATACGAAAAAGGGCGAGCACGACTGCTTTCAAAGAAAATCCAACAAAGTTACCTTCAAGAAGGGGATACCATTCCGAAACGTCACCCAAGTAATAGCCAAAGGAGACAAAATTATCACGAAAGCTAGGAAACAAATGGACCTTGCGACGGCTATGGCGAATTATCAACAAGTGCGAGACAAAGTCCCCAACGTGCCAGATGATAAACCCGAACCTCCCAAGACAAAGGAACAACCTGACAATCAAGAGAAGAAAGAATCTAGGGGAAAAAAAAAACATCCGGGACCCCCTGAAGGACCATCCGACATCAAGGACACCAAGATGAAGACAACGGTGGCAGTAGCTCGCATTTACCCTGAAGAGGATGACGAATTTCAACCGGAACAAGAACATGACAAAGTTTCAGTGGCAAATACAATGATAAAGATTGAAGACGTTCAAATTCCTAGCAATCACCTTTTTCGACAGGACTCCGCCGAGCGACGCGATCGGCGGAGGTACTGGAGAAAGCAACAATAAAATCCAACAACAAGGCTTATGATGCCTACGTCATCGTGGACGTAGAAGGACCGGACAGCGGGGCATCATACAACAGCCTAGAACGACTCCAGGACGCCGTTCATGAACAACTACAACCCTTCCTTACCTACGTGAAAGACAAAGTATCTTCAGCGGACCCATCATGTTCAAATCCATCACGATTGACAGAAACTTTCTATCAAGCAGTGAAACCACCCCATGAAGATCAAGAAGGAGAAGTATCGGACCCATCAACCGTTTTAGTCTCAGCATTAAGGGCATCCGAAATCCAGAAAAAGAAAAGAATCAAGAAACTGAGGACCATAGCTCCGTTGCTTTGGTTAACAGCCAGAGGAAAAGATGAAGTGGACCACAAAGCTTTACTGGATACGGGTGCCGCAATCAACGTAATTTCAAGAGATAAGCTCCTTCGTTTTGACCATTCGATCCTATCTCACTTTCCTGTAAAGCTACAGGGGATTGCTGGAGGATTGGACCGATGTTCAGATTGGTATCTAGTGAAGATGGAGTTTCCCCAAGGGCACTTGATCACGGTGCCCTGCCTCGCCATTGATGTACCGGACGTGGACCTCGTTTTAGGGATGCCATTCGTTAAACAGGTTCGCGCGATCATTGATGCAAGGTCGGAGATCATTTACACCGATATCGGAGTCTTTTCTTGGACCAACTTGGAGAAGGAACGGACGTTGGTATGCACCATCCAGATAAAAGACGACAAGGTAGAAGAAACAGAAGAAGAAGGCCTGACGAAGGACCAGAGGATCGAGTTAGAAACATCTTTAAAGGACAGTAACCTCTCCCCAGCAGTATTACAACGGATCAAGGACCGATTAATACAATCAAAGAAGTTATGGACCACGGCCGGTTACGGGAAAGCGAAAGGTGTCCATCATTATTTCGCCCTAACGGATAACCGACCAATCAGCCTACCTTCGAGACACATTCCGTTACATTATCAAGAAGCGCTGGACGGAGAAACGAAAAAGATGTTAGATGACCATGTAATTGAGACTTCCACGAGTCCCTACTGTACTTATCCTGTGCTCGCACCCAAGAAGGACGGAGGCATAAGATTCGCGGTAGATTATCGGAAGTTAAATTCGGTCACAATAAAAGATAAAACCCCTCTCCCTCGTATTCAGGACCTGATTGCACAACTTGAAGGATCCAAATATTTCGCGCTGATGGATTTACGCGGCGGATTTTGGCATATTCCACTATGCCCAGAGCAGAAACATCTTACCGCATTTAGGACCCATAGTGGACACTATCAATTTCTGGTAATGCCGTTTGGTCTAGTCAACGCACCCGCCACCTTCAAGCGCTGGATCAATGACATCTTCGGAGACCTCAAGCACGACGGAGTTCTGACGTATCTGGATGACATTCTTCTTCATGCATCAACGGAGGATCGATTCGAAGAATTATTTATGGAAGTAATGAAGAGATTAGAAGAATACGGAGCACACATCAAATTGTCCAAATGCGAGATAGGAAAGACGAGGTTCGAGTACTTAGGACATGTTTATGATCAAGGGACCCGCAGGCCTCAATTGAAGAAAATAGAACCATTGAGAAATATTAAAGACCCGAAGAATGTCAGTGATGTAAGAAGTATCTTAGGGACCCTCACATTCTATCATCACTATATTCCTCACTTCGCGGACCTCTCAATTCCCTTGACACGACTCCTTCGGAAAGGACAAAAGTTTGAATGGACCGATGAACACCGCAAAGCAGTAAAGAAGATGGCCGCAGCTTTGATTTCAGCAGTTCTTCGAGTATCACCAACAGGTCTGAAATTCAGATTAGAAACGGATGCGAGTGACTTGGCAGTGGGAGCTGTACTATACGATAAGGAAGAATATGAAAGGACCCCTCATCCTCTACCCATCTCCTTTCATAGCAAGACTCTCAACCCGACAGAACAAAATTGGTCCACTCAAGAAAAAGAAGCTTACGCAATAATTTGGGCTTTAGAAACATGCGACCAATACATCCGCGGAAGAGAGGTTGACATCATGTGCGACCATCAGAACTTGCAGTGGATGCTGGGCAAGAAGAAAGGAAAAATCGCCAGATGGTGCAGTCGACTTACGGAGTACAATGTCAACATCATTTACTTTGACGGGAAGAAGAATGTTGTTGCGGATTTCCTTAGTCGATATGTCGAAGAGGACCCTTTCATCAAAGATACAATGTACTGCTACACCACCCGAGTGATCGAAACAAGAAGCCGAAAAAGACAAAGGACCGAGAATCTTGAAGAAGATGCAGATGGATTGGCATCCTTTGGACCAGAGATCATCAAAATCACGCCCCCATCGAAGGAAATTTTCGAGTTTGATTCGTCTGAAGATGATTCCGTTAGTGTAATCGTTCCCATTTCACATTATTCATCATCAGATTCGGAATTAAGACATCCATTAACACCAGATTTAGAAGAACCAACTGTGGAAGACATCATTAAAGCACAAATTCAAGAGTTGCCAAAGCAAATCCCCAAAGCGATAACCCAGGTGAACGGCACCTACTACTATCTGAATGGACTCTGGGTACCGCCATCCCTACGACGGACCTTACTGGATGCAATACATCTGTTGCCTCCCGCTTGGCATCCAAGACCGATGAAAATGATGAAGATTTTAAGAAGGTTGTACAATTGGCAAGGAATGCAGAAAGATTGTGAAGACTATGTTCGTCAATGTCTCTTGTGTCTAAGGACCCATCCAGGATTGAGGATCAGAAATTATAAAGTTTTCAAACATCCTGTTCACGGACCATTTGAGAACTTGTACATCGATTTCTGGGGACCATTCGCATGGAGAGGAGAAGTATTCACCCTGCTAACTATGGTGGATTTTCATACAAAGTGGGCCGAGGCAGAGCTCGTCAACTCTAAGGAATCCAAAGAAGTTGCGCAAGTCCTGCTGAACACCTGGTTCGCCCGGTTCGGAGCCCCTGTGTTAGTTATCAATGATAACGAAAATCCCTTTATCTCAAAAGCACTAAATAGGTTAATCTTTCTCCTTTCCATCAAGAACATGCGGACGACCCCCTACCACCCTCAAGGAAATGCGCCGGTAGAGACGTTTCATAGGACTTTGAAGCATCATCTGATCAGTCTTAGGACTCTGGCAGAAAGAACAATTTCAGTAAAAGAAGCCGTAGCATGGACCTTGATGACGTACAGATCTCTACCCCACGATGGTTCATTGGACACACCAGCCTTCATGACTCACGGAACGGACATCACTTTACGGACGGACAACGCTTTAACAACAGGATGGCGAAATCTAGAACCCCACCGAACAAGATTACAGATTATCTCAGAAATCCGAAATGAAGTACAACGCCGTTACATGTTCTGGACCAAGAAGCAAAGCGACCTAAAAGAAGACCAAAAGATAGAGAAATTTCAAATTGGAGAATTGGTCTTGGTGATGTTGAACGATTACCAAAGCCGGAAGTTAGGGACCCTCTTGAACTCCAGAAAGCTCCTGACCCCATGGTCACTTCCGATGAGAGTTCTACATGTTAGTGAAAATGGAAATACAGCAACAGTGAAATGCCTCACCTCCGGACTGATAATAAAGACCCACATCGAAAGGTGTCAACTTATCCACCCCCCAGAAGAAGGCACGCCACTCAGAAATCTGTGGACCAGAATTCAGGAACAGGATTCCCAGCTCTTCAAAAAGTTGGGGAATCAACGAAAGCAAGCTCAGTCTTAAAACAACAGTACGGCAAGTTCAAGCATTAAAATTGTCGGGGGAGTATGAAAATATTCCGTCACAATTTTTGCTTGAACTTGTTTCGTAACACAAAGAACATGGACCAAGTCACTTCAAAAAAATACAAGAACTTAAGAAATTCACTCAGAGATGACTTTATCCAGTTCTTCAGACAAAAAGACGAGTTTTAAGAAGCGCCGCCGGGATTCTGTCAAGAAACGGGAACGAAATTTGATCACCAACTTCAAGGATCAATAACTTTGCCAACCTTCTCCAGAACTTGCTCGAAACGCCTTCATCGCAAGTAAACGGTATGTTGTTCAAGAAAATGTTACCATTTTCATCTGAAAAGAAAGCTCCTTTATGAAAAGATAGGAATAACTACCACAAGCTTGGGAAAAGGTGGCAAAAGAGGCTAGAAAAATCCAAAAGAAGGTCCTGTGAAAGCAAAATGGGGAAACGGGTTCTTAAAGAGCTTATAGCTTGGAAAGCACAACGTAGGGACAACCCACCAGATCCATTTGGACCCAGATCTGTGACTTCCCTCGCCAACCAATTACGAAGATGAATGCGTTCGCTCAAGTCATCAAGGACCTGCTCACGCAACGTTATGACCGGCGAAGGGATCTCTCTTCAACCAACACAGCGTGGACCCCATTTCCCCCAATAGCCCGTTGTCCAATCCGAACCCCAGATGCTGTACTACTTCCCGCGCAGTTCCTCCCGTACTCCTGTTTTCTGTTGGACCATCATCGATGTCGTCCTTTCCACTTCACCCTAATAGCTCGTCTTCACAACACCGAGGTTCCAGAGTTAGATCATTTCCTGAATCCAGCTGGACGGTTTGCACTTTCATCAAATCAACCCAGGTTCCTCAACACGATAGGCACGGAGTGGTTGGCGGAAATGACTGGGCGCCCAGACTCTCTTTCCCATCAACTAACGCCATGGACCTGCTTAAGCATCCAACATGGGCACTGTCCCTGCGAGGTCAGTGTAAACATCAATACGGCGGAAGCATGTTGTCGGCTTACTTTCTTCTTGGACCGATCTCAATACTTCCATCCGGTGGGGATTAACACCATCTTCATGAGAGGACCAACAGCCCTCTACGCGCTCAGTGATTTGCAGGGACCAAGGTTTCAAGGATTCGCCTTGATTATTATCAAGTCAATGAATGACATTGAGACACATCAGGTGTCTATCCGACTGCAGAATGAACGAAAGATCTATTCTTGCAACAGTATAGTCTCAACGCTGTTACCGGACCGATCTAATCTCTTATCTTGCCTTGCCTTGATAGATTCTTACCATGGGAGAATCTGGAGACCCGATCAAGTAAAGACTATAGAGAAGATGATGATTTCTGTGAACAAGAAAGACACTCAACCACATTCAATTAAGACATTCAAGAACGACAATCCTACGACCACATTGGAAGCCATTCTCTCGCATTTCACCCCTGCTTCAGTGGACCGATTGTACGAAGGTCTACCCCATTTGCCCACCCAACTATGCACGCGCTCTAATTGGATCGACGAAAGGACTCATCTTAGAAAAGGGACTCAGCCAACCTCTTGGAGGACAATTTCAGTCACTCCCGACAACGATTTTCTTCGTAAATTATCATCAAGATCCATTGACCCCGAAGATCCCTACGGACCAGAAGAATCTCCTCTCCAGACGGTGCTCGAAGAATTCATAATGAAAAGGACCCCAGCTTCCACACTTGTGCACATCTGGAAGTTTCATCACGGTGAATTTCGAGAAGAATTTGAAGAGAGTCAGAAGAATGGACATGAATGGGCCACGTTCTTGGACCAAGCGGATTCGTTAACGACGTTCGATTCATTGAATCCTCCCCTAAGTTGCGGTAAAGAGAATCGAAGAAAGATTAAAGAAGAATTAATGCGCTCACCCCCTAAGTTCCTCTTTAGATCAGTGCCGTATTCCCAATTTCCACGATGGATGTTACTTCGACGTGTTGAAGGACCCGAATGTTTCTCAATTGGCAGTAATCGAAGAACCATCAACTTCTCAACGATAGGAACTCGGTATTGGCCTCAGGACCTTCCACTCCCTCCGCCTCGGTATGCAGACCCAGTGGGTGTTTTTGAAGTGGCACAACCTGTTAACCCCTACCAAGAGATGGAGACAGGTTACATTGTTAGTTGGGTTCATGAAGGAATACAAGGATTACAAGAAGCCTTTGTGAAGGACCGTCGCTTTCGCTTGTCAGCACCGGCCTACCAGTCAACCAATAAAGGAAGAGGAAGTGAAACCAACATTGGAAAGATTCAATACGTGTTCCCCAGATCTGAAGTAATCTCATTGATGAACCCGACTCCTCCTACAGCTGGATACGAGAAATCAGTTCTTTCCTGGAGCATGGTACCAGCTTGGAATCGCGTTACGGGAGCCTATGCGAGAGATTACTGGGAATTGCCTCAACAAATTAGATGGACCCGTTATGGAACTTACCAATTAAGGAACCCGGATGGACGGTTCGACACCACTCCTGCATGGGTTCTCCGATTTGACGACCAGGGCAATCATCCACAACGACCACCCAAAGATTACCTTACTTCCTTGTTCCCTTCATCCTTGTCAGCCCTCAGCATCAAGCCCCTACATCCACCTCCCGATTGTCCCCTTCCAGACTCCCTGGTACAAGAAGCCAGAAGAAATCGAAGCTCGAATGCCACCTTTCCTCCCTCTTCCAGTTTAACCACGAAAGTGACCAGCAACACCGGCAACCCTTTTGCGCGCTTTGACTTCTCTTCCCCAGATTTTATTGTTCCCATTCCCCGGTCGGACCCGAAAGCCACTTCCTCAGTCACCGATGAAAGTTGGACCGACAGAATCCGTGATCCCGAAGAACCTTCTTCCTCAGACGCGTGGTTAAGAATGTGGGACCAAGAACTCATGGACCAATTTGATAAAGAAGTTGGACCACGGGTGTTCTTGACGCATCCGGGAGCCAAGTACGATGCAGATGCAGAATGGGGAATGTATCTTGAAGCGGCCCGCCAGTTTTCCATAAGGACCTTATCTTCGTCCGTCGCCTTAAAAGAGTCAGATGAGCCGGAAGTCTCTCAACCAGAAGAAACGCATGGACCCAAAGCTCATGACGTGACGCTAAGTTCACAGAACAGTTCTTCATCGTCTACCGCCCTCTCTCTATTACCATCTTAATTGGTCTTAACCAAAGGACCGCCTCATCCATTCATAGGTAGATAATCTACATAAACTATTTACATAGAATTCTTTATATCTCTAGGGTGTTGGTGTGGACCAGAAGAGAGAGGCATCTGATTTCTTTAAAAGAAGATTGGAAGAATAAGAGTTCTTTTATATATTTACATTTTTCAATTCCGAAGCTTTTTCCCTCCACCGTTTTTGAAGTAACAACAATCTTGTTTTTCTTGATTAATAAAATCAACATTTCAAAAGAAGTAATTCTCACCCCATTATGATGAAGTATTTGTTGTGGACCGTGATCCTCTCTAGTTCACTAATAATAGATGGAGTGTATGTGCGGGCTGTGGAAAATGATCTATTCTGTGAATCAATCCAAGCCACGGACCAAAGTAGGATTTTTCCGGCACAAGAAAAATCGTTGCCGCAGAAGGGAAAACTTGCTGAAAACGAGGTGAAGGAAGGAGCAGACGCTGAAAGAAGAATCAACAACATCATAAAGGACCTTGAAGGGCTAACTCAGTTGATTGAAATACTAGGGAAGTTGAAGAATTTCCAAGAAAATCAAGTAGATATCAACGAGTTAACAACGAAAGTTAGAGCAATTAAGGACCCCAAAGATACAGTCTTAGTTAAGGACTCCCCCAAATCAGAAGGGTATCAAACCAAAACATCCACGGAGAAGAAAGTCATTGATACCGAGCATGAACAAAGACCAACGACCCCAGAGGATGAAAAAAAGGACCAAACAACAAAGATGATCAAGGACCACACATTCCTAACAACATTTCAAGCATGGATGCGAACGTGTGAGAAAGTTGTCAGTAGTGAGGTAGTCCAATTCTTCATTTATCTATTGATTGCGGGAATCTGTTCAACGTATCTTTATTGGAAGGACCTTTTTGCGAAGATAAAGTTGTGGGCTCTCAAAGGGACCATCATTTCATTCATCATGTTAGCCACAGCCAAAGTGTTGAAAGTTTTATTTCGAAGCTTGAGGACTGAAGTTCTAGCGGGATGGGATAATTAATAAGATTCGCGGCCCAAAGCGTGGGAATGGTGATCATTGTTGCGAATGGAAGAAGGGTGCAAGTCCAGCAAAATCCGGAGTTCAACACGTAAGTACCAGCAGCAGAGAGCGTGGATACCGTTACCCCACATGGATGAAGAGTTGGCAACGTAGGAAACCATGGGGAAAAGCCAGGGAAAAACACACTGAACTATGGAAACGTAGATAAAAAAACCGTCAAAATAATTAAGCCCACGAATGCAGGATACTTCAGGCATCTGAGAATGAAATGATGCGTGAAGTAAATAATATAACCACCAAGAAGGAGGATAAACAACATACCCAGAAAGTTAGGGTCATGGATGTCTAGCGTGAGCAGCGTAGACAAAAAGCATGTAAAAACGGAGAAGAAGGAGGTCGTCATTCTAACAAATGGAAAAAAAAAAAACCGTAGATCCCGAGGTGGAGGAAGTATCAAAAGCTTACGAATTAGCGAGCTCAGACAACAATTGCACTGCCAAGTGTGGTGGTGCTCCTAGGGCGGGAGACAAGAGGATAGCATGCTTCTTAAGTCTGTGTCTCGTAGAACAAAGTCTCAAAAACCCATCAGGGCCCCTCCAGACTTTGGAATCCGACGACGCTTCCTAGTGGGCTCGTCTGACAGTTGCTGCGGCGTAGACAGAGCTTCAAAGAACTCTTCGATTACTTCCCGGCATTTCTGCGGATCATACATATTAGAAACTTCTTTCTGCACCAAGTTCAGCCATTCTTTCTCTTGCGCTAAACCTTGTGGGGGCAAAATGAATTGGGCATCCTGTATGTGGACCTGTCGAAGATCATTCGTGAGGAGCGACTTTGCAATAGCTGTTTTCAGGGTAGGGAGAACTCGAACAACCCGATAAGGGAGAGTCCAACGGGGCGAAACTTTGTAAAAGGCGTTTTTTGTGCTTCATTTGATCAAGTGGAATCGCACGGCAGAGGATGAGTTGACCTTCTTCGAATGTTGTTGGTTGACGTGCTTCATTCTTGCGCTGATTTTGACGATGCAATAGTTCTTGTGCCTGCAACTGGACATCTAACCGAAGAAGCGAGAGAAACTTCAATCTTTCACTGTTGAGAGGGGTTGATTCCATTCGCCAGTCATTGTCGTTGGGCAGTCGAGGGTCAACTCCATAGGTGAGATAGCTGGGGGAGTGCCCCGTTGTGCTGTGAATTGTTGAACGATAGCCAAACAGAACCAAGTCAAGTGCTTCTTGTAGCGGAACATTTTTTTGATCAAAAAATCGTAGACCTTGATTCAAAGTTCGATGAAACGATTCGATTGGGGCGTTACCCTCGGGATGATACACTGTGGAAGTGATCCGCGTTATTCCTAGTTGGGCGGAGAGCCTTGTCAGGACTGTGTTGCAAAAGGATGGATCTTGATCGGACACTAACTTGTTGGGGACACCAAATCGATAAACCCAAGAATGCAGGAGAGCTGTTGCAACCGTTGTAGCTGTTTTGTTATTGAGAATCACACATTCGACCCATTTAGTATGCTGGTCAATCAATGTAAGGATGACATATGATTTATCGTTATACGAACATTGCCAGAAATCCATATAAATGCTGTCGAAAGCACCCGGTATTGGATGAGTCCGAAATAGTCCTTGCACTCGTTCCGCTCCTGACCTGTTGCGGCGACAAAATAGACATGATTGCAGGTAAAGTGTTACATCTTTCCGCAAATTTGGCCAATTGAACGTCCTATTGATGGTGGAAGTGGTTTTCTTGATACCCGGATGATGGAAGGGAGCTATGGAATGGCAAGAAGCGATAACCTTGGTTCTGAAGCTTGGGGGAACGTAGATGAGTCCGTGGTAATAGATGATATTGTTCTTGCGTGAGAATCCTAGAGTCGTTGGAGTTGGTTCTTGTTTCTGCGCGTTGATAATGTCTTGTAGTTCAGGGATCGGTTCTGTTGACGTGAAAAAGCACATTCTATCGCGTAGTGTTCCGTCCGTCTTCTTGATCCAAGAATCGTGATAAGAAGTCGATGTGCACGAGTTCTTTGCCACTTTTGTGATAGATTTGCATATCGTATTCAGCCAATGCGCTTGCCCACCGTGCAATCTTTCCTTTTGGACAATCTAGCATCCATCTTAGACTCTCATGATCCGTGTGCACAACGAATGTGCGGCCACGTAAGTAATGATCAAACTTTTGTAGTGCTGCAACGATTGCGTAAGCTTCACGTTCTCTTGCAGGCCAGTTCTTCTGAATCGTGGACAATGTCTTCGAATAGAATTCAACAGGTTTCCACACATCCTCATGCTTTACGTGTAATGCAGCTCCAATCGCTTTCTCAGAGGCGTCAGTTTCCACCATGAACTCATCTGAATCAAGTGGAATTTCAAGAACCGAATTTGCCAATCTCGAAATCGCTTCTTCAACTGCTCGTTCGTGTTCGCGTGTCCATTCGACTTCAGTTAGCTTATTGCTTCTTTTCGTGTTCTTCTGACTGCGTAATAATTCAAATACCGGGGTCATGATATCTGCATAACGGGGGATAAAGGCATGATAGAACCCAAGGAAACCTAAAAGACTTCTGACATCATTGAGATTCGTTGGCGACTGGATACGGCTGAGGGCTTCAACTTTCTTTGGATCAGGAACAAGCTGTCCCTCTACAATCAGTTGACCAAGATACTTCAGCTTTCTAGGAAAAAACACACTTTTCGGAAGATTCAAAGTCAACCCCGTGGCACGTAGACGCTCAAAACTGTTCGTAGAAGTTGCATCGTCTGTTGAAAGGAATGGGAATGAACCAGAATATCATCAATATATGCGAGGACCCCAGAAAACCGTAAGTCGCCAAACAAAAAGTCAACCATCCGCTGAAAGGTTGCAGGGGCGTTAGTCAACCCAAAGGGCATACAAATGAACTCATACAAGCCTTTGAAGCACCGAAATGCCGTGTATTTAATCGATCTTTCCTCCATTGGTATTTGCCAATACCCTGCTCGTAAGTCAAGTGCAACAAAGTATTTGGACCCTTTGATGGCGTGGATCAGGTCTTGGATGCGCGGGAGTGGATAACGATCTTTGATTGTCACTTTGTTGAGCGCCCGGAAGTCAATGCAAAAGCGCCAGTCTCCTGTCTTCTTTGGTACTAACACAACTTCGGAAGCATATGGTGAACAACTTGGGCGGATAACTTTCTGATCTAACATTTTCTGTACTTCTGCATCAACAACTTTCTTCTGTTCCTCAGTAATTGGACGCGGGCGGACGACAACAGGTCGATCGGTTGTTAGACGAATCCTATGTTCGAGTTCAGCGGCCTTTCCACGCTGCTCACCCCTCCAAAGGCCGTCGTACTCGCTCAGCAGATCGCGGACTTCTTGACGTTGAGCTTCATTTAATGGCGAATCTGAAAAATCGAGGGTCACGGAGGGCGAAGTAGCGAAAGCAGAGTTGGAAGCTGGAGGATCGACAGACGGTGGAGTGCGAAGGACAATGGGCCCGTAGATTGTATTCAAAACACGATTAGGAATGTCATGGACAGCACCAAGTTGACTCAAAAATGGAAGACCAAATAACGCAATACATGGAAGATCAGTTACTACCGCACATTTTACCGACACAGTTACAGAATTAGACAACGTCACAGGTAAGTCGATCCATTTAGCCACGTCGTTAGCTTTGCCACCAACCCCATGCAACGCCCGAATGGGTGAACAGCAGGATTCATATGTAAGGAAGGGAAGAAGGACATAAGAGATAATATTTAATTGTGATCCAGAATAAACGAGAGCAAGAAACGAGGATGAACGATTGAGAAATTCAATGAATTGGAGCTTATGGACAAAATCATCACACGAAGAATTGCTGAAAAACGAGGAAGGAATGGACGTAGACAACGAAAAACACGTAGAAGAAGGGTAGTCAGAGCTTTGCGAATTATAACGGAATGTATGTATCAGGTTAACAGTCGAAAGAATGGGCACGAAATATTCGCCGTTGGGTAGAGGAATGCGCCAAGTTAGTCATTGGAATATCGGAAGTTGCGGGCGTTGTGGGTTCTGCAGGCGTAGGGGACTGTAACAGACGATGTCGAGCTTCTATTTCCTCTTTGGCGCGTCGTAGATGTTCGTAATCGGCTAATACTTTGGCTTCATCTGTAATTGCAGCTGTTCGTAATCGTAGACCACCTTGTGATTGTGTAACGACTAAGCCTTTCGTAGTAGCTGGCGTGGATCCGTCTGTTTGCCAACGAGTTGCGATGCATTGGTGCTTTCCTTTTAATTCCGTATACAATTGATGACACACCTCACATTCAAAAACTTCAATACCCCTGGAACGCATGGATTGTGCCCAAACTTCACTTTTTCTGTTGCTGACGAGTCGTTGGACGTCACGACGGGGAAGTAGCTTCTGTTCTTCGGAGAGTTCACCCAATGGCTCAAAATCGGAAGTTCGCAGCATCTCACGGGGTTTCCATGCGTCGTTGACGTTCAACTTTCCATTTTCGATGTAATTGATCCATCGACATTTCCTTTTCTCATCTGTCAGGAATTCAGGGGCACGTTCGGCTTGCTTGCGTTCTGCTTCCCGTTTGCGGAGTTTGTCAAGTAGTTCAGCTTCGGACAATTTGGCGAAGTCTTCTTTTAATTCGTCGGGAATGGGGTCACGAGACGCAAGGTTGATGGTTACTTTTCGAGCTTTTGAAGTAGGGGTTCGTCGCACTGTTGTGAATTTCGCGTTCGCGCTCTGTTCAATAGTAAGGTCGTCATAGTTGCAGTCTTCTGGGCCATCTTCAGCAAGGGGGAGCGAACTGGTTGGCGCATGTGATGTTGGGATGAACTTCTGATCGACGGGGTGTCAGCACGGTGTCAGGGCATGTTGGCGTCGTGGAAACTGGAGTTGGCGGGGTGGGAGAAGGCATAGAAGGAGTAACAACGGTGTCTTCAACAGTGGTGAGATGGTCAAGTTTGTCGGCGAGGTTTTCCATAGCCATTGCAATATAGGTGGCTGTAGGAGCTTCAGCAACGGTATTGGCGATAGAAAGAACCAGAGTTTCTAGGGGGACAAGTAGTGCACGGATTTCATGAATAACTTTTTGTAGATCCTCAGCTGGATTGGCGGGAGACGGTGCTGGACTTGTTGCAGAAGTTGCAAAGTTGGCGAATGGTTCAATTGCAGCACGAATTAATTTGGTAGCATCTTCAATTGAAACAACGTTGATAGCAGAGGAGGACACCGTACGATCCCCACAGCTTTGGTTCCGCTTCACCGGACCACTAATAAGATTCGCGGCCCAAAGCGTGGGAATGGTGATCATTGTTGCGAATGGAAGAAGGGTGCAAGTCCAGCAAAATCCGGAGTTCAACACGTAAGTACCAGCAGCAGAGAGCGTGGATACCGTTACCCACATGGATGAAGAGTTGGCAAGCGTAGGAAACCATGGGGAAAAGCCAGGGAAAAACACACTGAACTATGGAAACGTAGATAAAAAAACCGGTCAAAATAATTAAGCCCACGAATGCAGGATACTTCAGGCATCTGAGAATGAAATGATGCGTGAAGTAAAATAATATAACCACCAAGAAGGAGGATAAACAACATACCCAGAAAGTTAGGGTCATGGATGTCTAGCGTGAGCAGCGTAGACAAAAAGCATGTAAAAACGGAGAAGAAGGAGGTCGTCATTCTAACAAATGGAAAAAAAAAAACCGTAGATCCCGAGGTGGAGGAAGTATCAAAAGCTACGAATTAGCGAGCTCAGACAACAATTGCACTGCCAAGTGTGGTGGTGCTCCTAGGGCGGGAGACAAGAGGATAGCATGCTTCTTAAGTCTGTGTCTCGTAGAACAAAGTCTCAAAAACCCATCAATAATACAATCAATGTATTTACCATCAACCAGAGGTGCCTTCGATCTGACGGTAACCATAATGGCTATTGTGGGAGTTCTCGCTCTGATCTCCTGGTCTGGCGCTGGCGGACGGTCATTGTTACCAATTTTTGGAAATCTCACGAAGAGGACCAAAAATCAAATCACAGTGGCATAGATTAAACTTAATTCGTTTGTAGGGCGTTTAGCTCAAATGGTAGAGCGCTTGCTTAGCATGCAAGAGGTAGTGGGATCGATGCCCTCATCGTCCATTTTCACTTCTTAAAACAACATTGTTACAAGATCTCAAAGCAGCACTTTCATTGACACAGGGGCACAGATTAAAATTAATTCGTTTGTAGGGCGTTTAGCTCAAATGGTAGAGCGCTTGCTTTGCATGCAAGAGGTAGTGGGATCGATGCCCACAACGTCTATTTTAGTGGGATCGATGCCCACAACGTCCATTTTACTCCTTAAAACAACATTGTTTCAAGATCTCAAAGCAGCCACTTTCATTGACACAGTGGCACAGATTAAAATTAATTCGTTTGTAGGGCGTTTAGCTTTAAATGGTAGAGCGCTTGCTTTGCATGCAAGAAGTAGTGGGATCGATGCTTACAACGTCTATTTTAGTGGGATCGATGCCCACAACGTCCATTTTTTTACTCCTTAAAACAACATTATTACAAGATCTCAAAGCAGCACTTTCATTGACACGGTGGCACAGATTAAACTTAATTCGTTTGTAGGGCGTTTAGCTCAAATGGTAGAGCGCTTGCTTAGCATGCAAGAGGTAGTGGGATCGATGCCCTCATCGTCCATTTTCACTTCTTAAAACAACATTGTTACAAGATCTCAAAGCAGCACTTTCATTGACACAGTGGCATAGATTAAACTTAATTCGTTTGTAGGGCGTTTAGCTCAAATGGTAGAGCGCTTGCTTAGCATGCAAGAGGTAGTGGGATCGATGCCCTCATCGTCCATTTTCACTTCTTAAAACAACATTGTTACAAGATCTCAAAGCAGCACTTTCATTGACACAGTCATAGATTAAACTTAATTCGTTTGTAGGGCGTTTAGCTCAAATGGTAGAGCGCTTGCTTAGCATGCAAGAGGTAGTGGGATCGATGCCTTCATCGTCCATTTTGACTTCTTAAAACAACATTGTTACAAGATCTCAAAGCAGCACTTTCATTGACACAGTGGCATAGATTAAACTTAATTCGTTTGTAGGGCGTTTAGCTCAAATGGTAGAGCGCTTGCTTAGCATGCAAGAGGTAGTGGGATCGATGCCCTCATCGTCCATTTTCACTTCTTAAAACAACATTGTTACAAGATCTCAAAGCAGCACTTTCATTGACACAGGGGCACAGATTAAAATTAATTCGTTTGTAGGGCGTTTTAGCTCAAATGGTAGAGCGCTTGCTTTGCATGCAAGAGGTAGTGGGATCGATGCCCACAACGTCCATTTTAGTGGGATCGATGCCCACAACGACCATTTTACTCCTTAAAACAACATTGTTACAAGATCTCAAAGCAGCACTTTCATTGACACAGTGGCACAGATTAAACTTAATTCGTTTGTAGGGCGTTTAGCTCAAATGGTAGAGTGCTTCTTAGCATACAAGAGGTAGTGGGATCGATGGCCTCATCGTCCATTTTACTTCTTAAAATAATCAAAGCAGCACTTTCAGACACAGTGGCACAGATTAAAATTAATTCGTTTGTAGGCGTTTAGCTCAAATGGTAGAGCGCTTGCTCTGCATGCAAGTAATGTTGTTTCAAGATCAAAGCAGCACTTTCAGACACAGTGGTACAGATTAAAATTAATTCGTTTGTAGGGCGTTTAGCTCAAATGGTAGAGTGCTTGCTTTGCATGCAAGAGATAGTGGGATCGATGCCCACAACGTCCATTTTAGTGGGATCGATGCCCACAACGACCATTTTACTCCTTAAAACAACATTGTTACAAGATCTCAAAGCAGCACTTTCATTGACACAGTGGCACAGATTAAACTTAATTCGTTTGTAGGGCGTTTAGCTCAAATGGTAGAGTGCTTCTTAGCATACAAGAGGTAGTGGGATCGATGGCCTCATCGTCCATTTTACTTCTTAAAATAATCAAAGCAGCACTTTCAGACACAGTGGCACAGATTAAAATTAATTCGTTTGTAGGCGTTTAGCTCAAATGGTAGAGCGCTTGCTCTGCATGCAAGTAATGTTGTTTCAAGATCAAAGCAGCACTTTCAGACACAGTGGCACAGATTAAAATTAATTCGTTTGTAGGGCGTTTAGCTCAAATGGTAGAGCGCTTGCTTTGCATGCAAGAGGTAGTGGGATCGATGCCCACAACGTCCATTTTAGTGGGATCGATGCCCACAACGACCATTTTACTCCTTAAAACAACATTGTTACAAGATCTCAAAGCAGCACTTTCATTGACACAGTGGCACAGATTAAACTTAATTCGTTTGTAGGGCGTTTAGCTCAAATGGTAGAGTGCTTGCTTTGCATGCAAGAGGTAGTGGGATCGATGCCCACAACGTCCATTTTAGTGGGATCGATGCCCACAACGACCATTTTACTCCTTAAAACAACATTGTTACAAGATCTCAAAGCAGCACTTTCATTGACACAGTGGCACAGATTAAACTTAATTCGTTTGTAGGGCGTTTAGCTCAAATGGTAGAGTGCTTCTTAGCATACAAGAGGTAGTGGGATCGATGGCCTCATCGTCCATTTTACTTCTTAAAATAATCAAAGCAGCACTTTCAGACACAGTGGCACAGATTAAAATTAATTCGTTTGTAGGCGTTTAGCTCAAATGGTAGAGCGCTTGCTCTGCATGCAAGTAATGTTGTTTCAAGATCAAAGCAGCACTTTCAGACACAGTGGCACAGATTAAAATTAATTCGTTTGTAGGGCGTTTAGCTCAAATGGTAGAGCGCTTGCTTTGCATGCAAGAGGTAGTGGGATCGATGCCCACAACGTCCATTTTAGTGGGATCGATGCCCACAACGACCATTTTACTCCTTAAAACAACATTGTTACAAGATCTCAAAGCAGCACTTTCATTGACACAGTGGCACAGATTAAACTTAATTCGTTTGTAGG
>NW_026578786.1:0-20826 GCF_029603195.1 Condylostylus longicornis
ACATTATCATATATTGGGCAGAATCTGTGGACTCCCAGTGATCACAAAAAAACGCTTAAAATCGCTCTATCTCTTCTAGTTTAGCCAGAAAACGCGTTTAAAGTTTTGCAAAAGATTTTTTTAAATATCTCCAAAAAATAATTTTGCTACGGAAACATTATCATATATTGGCAGAATCTGTGGACTCCCAGTGATCACAAAAAACGCTTAAAATCGCTCTATCTCTTCTAGTTTAGCCAGAAAACGCGTTTAAAAGTTTTGCAAAAAGATTTTTTTAAATATCTCCAAAAATAATTTTGCTACGGAACATTATCATATATTGGCAGAATCTGTGGACTCCCAGTTGATCACAAAAAACGCTTAAAAATCGCTCTATCTCTTCTAGTTTAGCCAGAAAACGCCGTTTAAAAGTTTTGCAAAAGATTTTTTTAAATATCTCCAAAAAATATTTTTGCTACGGCCCTATTATCATATATTGGCAGAATCTGTTGACTCCCAGTGATCACAAAAAACCGCTTAAAATCGCTCTATCTCTTCTAGTTTAGCCAGTAAAACGCGTTTAAAGTTTTGCCAAAAGATTTTTTTAATATCTCCAAAAATAATTTTGCTACGGAACATTATCATATATTGGCAGAATCTGTGGACTCCCAGTGATCACAAAAAACGCTTAAAATCGCTCTATCTCTTCTAGTTTAGCCAGAAAACGCGTTTAAAGTTTTGCAAAAGATTTTTTTAAATATCTCCAAAAAATATTTTTGCTACGGCCCTGTTATCATATATTGGCAGAATCATGTGGACTCCCAGTGATCACAAAAAACGCTTAAAATCGCTCTATCTCTTCTAGTTTAGCCAGAAAACGCGTTTAAAGTTTTGCCAAAAGATTTTTTTAAATATCTCCAAAAATATTTTTGCTACGGCCTATTATCATATATTGACATAATCTGTGGATTCCCAGTGATCACAAAAAACGCTTAAATCGCTCAATCTCTTCTAGTTTAGCCAGAAAACGCGTTTAAGGTTTTGCAAAAGATTTTTTTTAAATATCCTCCAAAAATATTTTTTGCTACGGCCTATTATCATATTATTGGCAGAATCTGTGGATTCCCAGTGATCACAAAACACGCTTAAAATCGCTCTATCTCTTCTAGTTTAGCCCAGAAAACGCGTTTAAAGTTTGCAAAAGATTTTTTTAAATATCTCCAAAACTATTTTTGCTACGGCCTATTATTATATATTGGCAGAATCTGTGGACTCCCAGTGATCACAAAAAACGCTTAAAATCGCTCTATCTCTTCTAGTTTAGCCAGAAAACGTGTTTAAAGTTTTGCAAAAGATTTTTTTAAATATCTCCAAAAATATTTTTGCTACGGCCTATCATCATATATTAGCAGAATCTGTGGATTCCCAATGATCACAAAACACGCTTAAAATCGCTCTATCTCTTCTAGTTTAGCCAGAAAACGCGTTTAAAGTTTTGCAAAAGATTTTTTTAAATATCCCCCATAAATAATTTTGCTGCGCCCTATTATTATATATGGCAGAAATCTGTGGATTCCCAATGATCACAAAAAACGCTTAAAATCGCTCTATCTCTTCTAGTTTAGCTCTAGAAAACGCGTTTAAAGTTTTGCAAAAGATTTGTTTAAAATATCTCCAAAAATATTTTTGCTACGGCCTATTATCATATTATTGGCAGAATCTGTGGATTCCCAGTGATCACAAAAAAACGCTTAAAATCGCTTATATCTCTCTAGTTTAGCCAGAAAAAGCATTTAAAGTTTTGCAAAAGATTTTTTTAAATATCTCCAAAAATATTTTTGCTACGGCCTATTATCATATATTGGCAGAATCTGTGGATTCCCAGTGATCACAAAAAACGCTTAAAAATCGCTCTATCTCTTCTAGTTTAGCCCAGAAAAACGCGTTTAAAGTTTTGCAAAAGATTTTTTTAAATATCTCCAAAAAATAATTTTGCTACGGCCTATTATCATATATTGGCAGAATCTGTTTACTCCCAGTGATCATGAAAAACGCTTAAAATCGCTCTATCTCTTCTAGTTTAGCCAGAAAACGCGTTTAAAATTTTGCAAAAGATTTTTTAAATATCGCCAAAAATATTTTTGCTGCGGCCTATTAATCATATATTGGCAGAATCTGTGGATTCCCAGTGATCTCAAAAAACGCTTAAAATCGCTCTATCTCTTCTAGTTTAGCCAGAAAACGCGTTTTAAAGTTTTGCAAAAGATTTTTTTAAATATCTCCAAAAATAATTTTGCTACGGAACATTATCATATATTGGCAGAATCTGTGGACTCCCAGTGAATCACAAAAAACGCTTAAAATCGCTCTATTCTCTTCTAGTTTAGCCAGGAAAACGCGTTTAAAGTTTTGCAAAAAGATTTTTTTAAATATCTCCAAAAATATTTTTGCTACGGCCTATTATCATATATTGGCAGAATCTGTGGACTCCCAGTGATCACAAAAAACGCTTAAAATCGCTCTATCTCTTCTAGTTTAGCCAGAAAACCGCGTTTAAAGTTTTGCAAAAGATTTTTTTAAATATCTCCAAAAATATTTTTGCTACGGCCTATTATCATATATTGGCAGAATCTGTGGACTCCCAGTGATCACAAAAAAACGCTTAAAATCGCTCTATCTCTTCTAGTTTAGCCAGAAACGCGTTTAAAGTTTTGTAAAAGATTTTTTTAAATATGTCCAAAAATAATTTTGCTACGGAACATTATCATATATTGGCAGAATCTGTGGACTCCCAGTGATCACAAAAAAACGCTTAAAATCGCTCTATCTCTTCTAGTTTAGCCAGAAAACGCGTTTAAAGTTTTGCAAAGATTTTTTTAAATATCTCCAAAAATATTTTTGCTACGGCCTATCATCATATATTAGCAGAATCCTGTGGATTCCCAATGATCACAAAACACGCTTAAAATCGCTCTATCTCTTTTAGTTTAGCCAGAAAACGCGTTTAAAGTTTTGCAAAAGATTTTTTTTAAATATCTCCAAAAATATTTTTTGCTACGACCTATTATCATATATTGGCAGAATCTGTGAACACCCCAGTGATCACAAAAAACGCTTAAAATCGCTCTATCTCTTCTAGTTTAGCCAGAAAACGGCGTTTAAAGTTTTGCAAAAGATTTTTTTAAATATCTCCAAAAATATTTTTGCTACGACCTATTATCATATATTGGCAGAATCTGTGAACACCCAGTGATCACAAAAAACGCTTAAAATCGCTCTATCTCTTCTAGTTTAGCCAGAAAACACCTTTAAAGTTTTGCAAAAGATTTTTTTAAATATCTCCAAAAATAATTTTGCTACGGAACATTATCATATATTGGTAGAATCTGTGGACTCCCAGTGATCACAAAAAACGCTTAAAATCGCTCTATCTCTTCTAGTTTAGCCAGAAAACGCGTTTAAAGTTTTGCGAAAGATTTTTTTAAATATCTCCAAAAATAATTTTGCTACGGAACATTATCATATATTGGCAGAATCTGTGGACTCACAGTGATCACAAAAAACGCTTAAAATCGCTCTATCTCTTCTAGTTTAGCCAGAAAACGCGTTTAAAGTTTTGCAAAAGATTTTTTTAAATATCTCCAAAAATAATTTTGCTACGGAACATTATCATATATTGGCAGAATCTGTGGACTCCCAGTGATCACAAAAAACGCTTAAAATCGCTCTATCTCTTCTAGTTTAGCCAGAAAAAGCATTTAAAGTTTTGCAAAAGATTTTTTTAAATATCTCCAAAAAAATTTTTGCTACGGCCTATTATCATATATTGGCAGAATCTGTGGATTCCCAGTGATCACAAAAAACGCTTAAAATCGCTCTATCTCTTCTAGTTTAGCCAGAAAACGCGTTTAAAATTTTGCAAAAGATTTTTTAAATATCTCAAAAAATATTTTTGCTACGGCTTATTATCATATATTGGCAGAATCTGTGGATTCCCAGTGATCACAAAAAACGCTTAAAATCGCTCTATCTCTTCTAGTTTAGCCAGAAAACGCGTTTAAAGTTTTGCAAAAGATTTTTTTAAATATCTCCAAAAATATTTTTGCTGTGGCCTATTATCATATATTGGCAGAATCTGTGGACTCCCAGTGATCACAAAAAACGCTTAAAATCGCTCTATCTCTTCTAGTTTAGCCAGAAAACGCGTTTAAAGTTTTGCAAAAGATTTTTTTAAATATCTCCAAAAATAATTTTGCTACGGAACATTATCGTATATTGGCAGAATCTGTGGACTCCCAGTGATCACAAAAAACGCTTAAAATCGCTCTATCTCTTCTAGTTTAGCCAGAAAACGCGTTTAAAGTTTTGCAAAAGATTTTTTTAAATATCTCCAAAAATATTTTTGCTACGACCTATTATCATATATTGGCAGAATCTGTGAACACCCAGTGATCACAAAAAACGCTTAAAATCGCTCTATCTCTTCTAGTTTAGCCAGAAAACACCTTTAAAGTTTTGCAAAAGATTTTTTTAAATATCTCCAAAAATATTTTTGCTACGGCCTATTATCATATATTGGCAGAATCTGTGGACTCCCAGTGATCACAAAAAACTCTTAAAATCGCTCTATCTCTTCTAGTTTAGCCAGAAAACGCGTTTAAAGTTTTGCAAAAGATTTTTTTAAATATCTCCAAAAATAATTTTGCTACGGCATATTATCATATATTGGCAGAATCTGTGGACTCCCAGTGATCACAAAAAACGCTTAAAATCGCTCTATCTCTTCTAGTTTAGCCAGAAAACGCGTTTAAAGTTTTGCAAAAGATTTTTTTAAATATCTCCAAAAATAATTTTGCTACGGAACATTATCATATATTGGCAGAATCTGTGGACTCCCAGTGATCACAAAAAACGCTTAAAATCGCTCTATCTCTTCTAGTTTAGCCAGAAAACGCGTTTAAAGTTTTGCAAAAGATTTTTTAAATATCTCCAAAAATATTTTTGCTACGGCCTATTATCATATATTGGCAGAATCTGTGGACTCCCAGTGATCACAAAAAACGCTTAAAATCGCTCTATCTCTTCTAGTTTAGCCAGAAAACGCGTTTAAAGTTTTGCAAAAGATTTTTTTAAATATCTCCAAAAATAATTTTGCTACGGAACATTATCATATATTGGCAGAATCTGTGGACTCCCAGTGATCACAAAAAACGCTTAAAATCGCTCTATCTCTTCTAGTTTAGCCAGAAAACGCGTTTAAAGTTTTGCAAAAGATTTTTTTAAATATCTCCAAAAATAATTTTGCTACGGAACATTATCATATATTGGCAGAATCTGTGGACTCCCAGTGATCACAAAAAACGCTTAAAATCGCTCTATCTCTTCTAGTTTAGCCAGAAAACGCGTTTAAAGTTTTGCAAAAGATTTTTTAAATATCTCCAAAAATATTTTTGCTACGGCCTATTATCATATATTGGCAGAATCTGTGGACTCCCAGTGATCACAAAAAACGCTTAAAATCGCTCTATCTCTTCTAGTTTAGCCAGAAAACGCGTTTAAAGTTTTGCAAAAGATTTTTTTAAATATCTCCAAAAATAATTTTGCTACGGAACATTATCATATATTGGCAGAATCTGTGGACTCCCAGTGATCACAAAAAACGCTTAAAATCGCTCTATCTCTTCTAGTTTAGCCAGAAAACGCGCTTAAAGTTTTGCAAAAGATTTTTTTAAATATCTCCAAAAATATTTTTGCTACGGCCTATTATCATATATTGGCAGAATCTGTGGACTCCCAGTGATCACAAAAAACTCTTAAAATCGCTCTATCTCTTCTAGTTTAGCCAGAAAACGCGTTTAAAGTTTTGCAAAAGATTTTTTTAAATATCTCCAAAAATAATTTTGCTACGGCATATTATCATATATTGGCAGAATCTGTGGATTCCCAGTGATCACAAAAAACGCTTAAAATCGCTCTATCTCTTCTAGTTTAGCCAGAAAACGCGTTCAAAGTTTTGCAAAAGATTTTTTTAAATATCTCCAAAAATATTTTTGCTGCGGCCTATTATCATATATTGGCAGAATCTGTGGACTCCCAGTGATCACAAAAAACGCTTAAAATCGCTCTATCTCTTCTAGTTTAGCCAGAAAACGCGTTTAAAGTTTTGCAAAAGATTTTTTTAAATATCTCCAAAAATATTTTTGCTACGACCTATTATCATATATTGGCAGAATCTGTGAACACCCAGTGATCACAAAAAACGCTTAAAATCGCTCTATCTCTTCTAGTTTAGGCAGAAAACACCTTTAAAGTTTTGCAAAAGATTTTTTTAAATATCTCCAAAAATAATTTTGCTACGGAACATTATCATATATTGGCAGAATCTGTGGACTCCCAGTGATCACAAAAAACGCTTAAAATCGCTCTATCTCTTCTAGTTTAGGCAGAAAACACCTTTAAAGTTTTGCAAAAGATTTTTTTAAATATCTCCAAAAATAATTTTGCTACGGAACATTATCATATATTGGCAGAAAACGCGTTTAAAGTTTTGCGAAAGATTTTTTAAATATCTCCAAAAATAATTTTGCTACGGAACATTATCATATATTGGCAGAATCTGTGGACTCCCAGTGATCACAAAAAACGCTTAAAATCGCTCTATCTCTTCTAGTTTAGCCAGAAAACGCGTTTAAAGTTTTGCAAAAGATTTTTTTAAATATCTCCAAAAATAATTTTGCTACGGAACATTATCATATATTGGCAGAATCTGTGGACTCCCAGTGATCACAAAAAATGCTTAAAATCGCTCTATCTCTTCTAGTTTAGCCAGAAAAAGCATTTAAAGTTTTGCAAAAGATTTTTTTAAATATCTCCAAAAATATTTTTGCTACGGCCTATTATCATATATTGGCAGAATCTGTGGATTCCCAGTGATCACAAAAAACGCTTAAAATCGCTCTATCTCTTCTAGTTTAGCCAGAAAACGCGTTTAAAATTTTGCAAAAGATTTTTTAAATATCTCAAAAAATATTTTTGCTACGGCTTATTATCATATATTGGCAGAATCTGTGGATTCCCAGTGATCACAAAAAACTCTTAAAATCGCTCTATCTCTTCTAGTTTAGCCAGAAAACGCGTTTAAAGTTTTGCAAAAGATTTTTTTAAATATCTCCAAAAATATTTTTGCTACGCCCTATTATCATATATTGGCAGAATCTGTGGACTCCCAGTGATCACAAAAAACTCTTAAAATCGCTCTATCTCTTCTAGTTTAGCCAGAAAACGCGTTTAAAGTTTTGCAAAAGATTTTTTTAAATATCTCCAAAAATAATTTTGCTACGGCATATTATCATATATTGGCAGAATCTGTGGATTCCCAGTGATCACAAAAAACGCTTAAAATCGCTCTATCTCTTCTAGTTTAGCCAGAAAACGCGTTTAAAGTTTTGCAAAAGAGTTTTTTAAATATCTCCAAAAATAATTTTGCTACGGCCTCTTATCATATATTGGCAGAATCTGTGGACTCCCAGTGATCACAAAAAACGCTTAAAATCGCTCTATCTCTTCTAGTTTAGCCAGAAAACGCGTTTAAAGTTTTGCAAAAGATTTTTTAAATATCTCCAAAAATATTTTTGCTACGGCCTATTATCATATATTGGCAGAATCTGTGGACTCCCAGTGATCACAAAAAACGCTTAAAATCGCTCTATCTCTTCTAGTTTAGCCAGAAAACGCGTTTAAAGTTTTGCAAAAGATTTTTTTAAATATCTCCAAAAATAATTTTGCTACGGAACATTATCATATATTGGCAGAATCTGTGGACTCCCAGTGATCACAAAAAACGCTTAAAATCGCTCTATCTCTTCTAGTTTAGCCAGAAAACGCGTTTAAAGTTTTGCAAAAGATTTTTTTAAATATCTCCAAAAATAATTTTGCTACGGCCTCTTATCATATATTGGCAGAATCTGTGGACTCCCAGTGATCACAAAAACCGCTTAAAATCGCTCTATCTCTTCTAGTTTAGCCAGAAAACGCGTTTAAAGTTTTGCAAAAGATTTTTTAAATATCTCCAAAAATATTTTTGCTACGGCCTATTATCATATATTGGCAGAATCTGTGGACTCCCAGTGATCACAAAAAACGCTTAACCCTCCTTTATACCTTGTGTAGAAACCTACACAAAAAGTTTTTTATTTATGAATTTTGCGGCAACTATTGTCACCAAAATCAAGAAACTTCATGACTTTGTTAGTTTCTCTATTTAATACCAGAAACACATAATTTTAAAGACTTTAAGGTAGATGTCACTGCTTAATTTAAAAATATCTCTTTTTGTCCCATGTGTGTAGACTTCTACACATATGAGATTTTTGGTTATTTGATGTCATCATCACTGCTTCAAAATATAACAGAACAGGATTCTGATTTTGAAAACGAAGCCCCAGCTTTAAAACGCCTAAAAACCATTCCAGAACAGCTCAAAGGAAGAGGTAGATGCCACATTTGCTACGAAGAAGATTCAAAGAAAAAAAATAACGTACATGAGACAATCTGCTGTTGTTGCAAAAAACCATGTTGTAAAGCGGAGCACAATAGATATGTTTGCACAAAATGTTTTTCAAATAAATTAATTTAATATATTTTCACCTTTTTCTACATTTTGATTTGAATAAAGTATAAAAAAATAATAGATATTTCATATGTGTAGAAATCTACACATGAAGTATAAAAACGTAGTTTTTTTTTAAGAACAAAGGAGGGTTAAAATCGCTCTATCTCTTCTAGTTTAGCCAGAAAACGCGTTTAAAGTTTTGCAAAAGATTTTTTTAAATATCTCCAAAAATAATTTTGCTACGGAACATTATCATATATTGGCAGAATCTGTGGACTCCCAGTGATCACAAAAAACGCTTAAAATCGCTCTATCTCTTCTAGTTTAGCCAGAAAAAGCATTTAAAGTTTTGCAAAAGATTTTTTTAAATATCTCCAAAAAAATTTTTGCTACGGCCTATTATCATATATTGGCAGAATCTGTGGATTCCCAGTGATCACAAAAAACGCTTAAAATCGCTCTATCTCTTCTAGTTTAGCCAGAAAACGCGTTTAAAATTTTGCAAAAGATTTTTTAAATATCTCAAAAAATATTTTTGCTACGGCTTATTATCATATATTGGCAGAATCTGTGGATTCCCAGTGATCACAAAAAACTCTTAAAATCGCTCTATCTCTTCTAGTTTAGCCAGAAAACGCGTTTAAAGTTTTGCAAAAGATTTTTTTAAATATCTCCAAAAATATTTTTGCTACGGCCTATTATCATATATTGGCAGAATCTGTGGACTCCCAGTGATCACAAAAAACTCTTAAAATCGCTCTATCTCTTCTAGTTTAGCCAGAAAACGCGTTTAAAGTTTTGCAAAAGATTTTTTTAAATATCTCCAAAAATAATTTTGCTACGGCATATTATCATATATTGGCAGAATCTGTGGATTCCCTGTGATCACAAAAAACGCTTAAAATCGCTCTATCTCTTCTAGTTTAGCCAGAAAACGCGTTTAAAGTTTTGCAAAAGATTTTTTTAAATATCTCCAAAAATAATTTTGCTACGGAACATTATCATATATTGGCAGAATCTGTGGACTCCCAGTGATCACAAAAAACGCTTAAAATCGCTCTATCTCTTCTAGTTTAGCCAGAAAAAGCATTTAAAGTTTTGCAAAAGATTTTTTTAAATATCTCCAAAAAAATTTTTGCTACGGCCTATTATCATATATTGGCAGAATCTGTGGATTCCCAGTGATCACAAAAAACGCTTAAAATCGCTCTATCTCTTCTAGTTTAGCCAGAAAACGCGTTTAAAATTTTGCAAAAGATTTTTTAAATATCTCAAAAAATATTTTTGCTACGGCTTATTATCATATATTGGCAGAATCTGTGGATTCCCAGTGATCACAAAAAACTCTTAAAATCGCTCTATCTCTTCTAGTTTAGCCAGAAAACGCGTTTAAAGTTTTGCAAAAGATTTTTTTAAATATCTCCAAAAATATTTTTGCTACGGCCTATTATCATATATTGGCAGAATCTGTGGACTCCCAGTGATCACAAAAAACTCTTAAAATCGCTCTATCTCTTCTAGTTTAGCCAGAAAACGCGTTTAAAGTTTTGCAAAAGATTTTTTTAAATATCTCCAAAAATAATTTTGCTACGGCATATTATCATATATTGGCAGAATCACAGATTCCCTGTGATCACAAAAAACGCTTAAAATCGCTCTATCTCTTCTAGTTTAGCCAGAAAACGCGTTTAAAGTTTTGCAAAAGATTTTTTTAAATATCTCCAAAAATAATTTTGCTACGGAACATTATCATATATTGGCAGAATCTGTGGACTCCCAGTGATCACAAAAAACGCTTAAAATCGCTCTATCTCTTCTAGTTTAGCCAGAAAACGCGTTTAAAGTTTTGCAAAAGATTTTTTTAAATATCTCCAAAAATATTTTTGCTACGCCCTATTATCATATATTGGCAGAATCTGTGGACTCCCAGTGATCACAAAAAACGCTTAAAATCGCTCTATCTCTTCTAGTTTAGCCAGAAAACGCGTTTAAAGTTTTGCAAAAGATTTTTTTAAATATCTCCAAAAATATTTTTGCTACGGCCTATTATCATATATTGGCAAAATCTGTGGACTCCCAGTGATCACAAAAAACGCTTAAAATCGCTCTATCTCTTCCAGTTTAGCCAGAAACGCGTTTAAAGTTTTGCAAAAGATTTTTTTAAATATGTCCAAAAATAATTTTGCTACGGAACATTATCATATATTGGCAGAATCTGTGGACTTCCAGTGATCACAAAAAACGCTTAAAATCGCTCTATCTCTTCTAGTTTAGCCAGAAAACGCGTTTAAAGTTTTGCAAAAGATTTTTTTAAATATCTCCAAAAATAATTTTGCTACGGAACATTATCATATATTGGCAGAATCTGTGGATTCCCAATGATCACAAAAAACGCTTAAAATCGCTCTATATCTTCTAGTTTAGCCAGAAAACGCGTTTAAAGTTTTGCAAAAGAGTTTTTTAAATATCTCCAAAAATAATTTTGCTACGGCCTCTTATCATATATTGGCAGAATCTGTGGACTCCCAGTGATCACAAAAAACGCTTAAAATCGCTCTATCTCTTCTAGTTTAGCCAGAAAACGCGTTTAAAGTTTTGCAAAAGATTTTTTAAATATCTCCAAAAATATTTTTGCTACGGCCTATTATCATATATTGGCAGAATCTGTGGACTCCCAGTGATCACAAAAAACGCTTAAAATCGCTCTATCTCTTCTAGCTTAGCCAGAAAACGCGTTTAAAGTTTTGCAAAAGATTTTTTTAAATATCTCCAAAAATAATTTTGCTACGGAACATTATCATATATTGGCAGAATCTGTGGACTCCCAGTGATCACAAAAAACGCTTAAAATCGCTCTATCTCTTCTAGTTTAGCCAGAAAACGCGTTTAAAGTTTTGCAAAAGATTTTTTTAAATATCTCCAAAAATAATTTTGCTACGGCCTCTTATCATATATTGGCAGAATCTGTGGACTCCCAGTGATCACAAAAAACGCTTAAAATCGCTCTATCTCTTCTAGTTTAGCCAGAAAACGCGTTTAAAGTTTTGCAAAAGATTTTTTAAATATCTCCAAAAATATTTTTGCTACGGCCTATTATCATATATTGGCAGAATCTGTGGACTCCCAGTGATCACAAAAAACGCTTAAAATCGCTCTATCTCTTCTAGTTTAGCCAGAAAACGCGTTTAAAGTTTTGCAAAAGATTTTTTTAAATATCTCCAAAAATAATTTTGCTACGGAACATTATCATATATTGGCAGAATCTGTGGACTCCCAGTGATCACAAAAAACGCTTAAAATCGCTCTATCTCTTCTAGTTTAGCCAGAAAAAGCATTTAAAGTTTTGCAAAAGATTTTTTTAAATATCTCCAAAAAAATTTTTGCTACGGCCTATTATCATATATTGGCAGAATCTGTGGATTCCCAGTGATCACAAAAAACGCTTAAAATCGCTCTATCTCTTCTAGTTTAGCCAGAAAACGCGTTTAAAATTTTGCAAAAGATTTTTTAAATATCTCAAAAAATATTTTTGCTACGGCTTATTATATATTGGCAGAATCATATTATCATATATTGGGAGAATCTGTGGATTCCCAGTGATCACAAAAAACTCTTAAAATCGCTCTATCTCTTCTAGTTTAGCCAGAAAACGCGTTTAAAGTTTTGCAAAAGATTTTTTTAAATATCTCCAAAAATATTTTTGCTACGGCCTATTATCATATATTGGCAGAATCTGTGGACTCCCAGTGATCACAAAAAACTCTTAAAATCGCTCTATCTCTTCTAGTTTAGCCAGAAAACGCGTTTAAAGTTTTGCAAAAGATTTTTTTAAATATCTCCAAAAATATTTTTGCTACGGCCTATTATCATATATTGGCAGAATCTGTGGACTCCCAGTGATCACAAAAAACGCTTAAAATCGCTCTATCTCTTCTAGTTTAGCCAGAAAACGCGTTTAAAGTTTTGCAAAAGATTTTTTTAAATATCTCCAAAAATATTTTTGCTACGGCCTATTATCATATATTGGCAAAATCTGTGGACTCCCAGGGATCACAAAAAACGCTTAAAATCGCTCTATCTCTTCTAGTTTAGCCAGAAACGCGTTTAAAGTTTTGCAAAAGATTTTTTTAAATATGTCCAAAAATAATTTTGCTACGGAACATTATCATATATTGGCAGAATCTGTGGACTTACAGTGATCACAAAAAAACGCTTAAAATCGCTCTATCTCTTCTAGTTTAGCCAGAAAACGCGTTTAAAGTTTTGCAAAAGATTTTTTTAAATATCTCCAAAAATAATTTTGCTACGGAACATTATCATATATTGGCAGAATCTGTGGACTCCCAGTGATCACAAAAAACGCTTAAAATCGCTCTATCTCTTCTAGTTTAGCCAGAAAACGCGTTTAAAGTTTTGCAAACGATTTTTTAAATATCCCCAAAAATAATTTTGCTGCGCCCTATTATTATATATTGGCAGAATCTGTGGATTCCCAATGATCACAAAAAACGCTTAAAATCGCTCTATCTCTTCTAGTTTAGCCAGAAAACGCGTTTAAAGTTTTGCAAAAGATTTTTTTAAATATCTCCAAAACTATTTTTGCTACGGCCTATTATTATATATTGGCAGATTCTGTGGACTCCCAGTGATCACAAAAAACGCTTAAAATCGCTCTATCTCTTCTAGTTTAGCCAGAAAACGTGTTTAAAGTTTTGCAAAAGATTTTTTTAAATATCTCCAAAAATATTTTTGCTACGGCCTATCATCATATATTAGCGGAATCTGTGGATTCCCAATGATCACAAAACACGCTTAAAATCGCTCTATCTCTTTTAGTTTAGCCAGAAAACGCGTTTAAAGTTTTGCAAAAGATTTTTTTAAATATCTCCAAAAATAATTTTGCTGCGCCCTATTATTATATATTGGCAGAATCTGTGGATTCCCAATGATCACAAAAAACGCTTAAAATCGCTCTATCTCTTCTAGTTTAGCCAGAAAACGCGTTTAAAGTTTTGCAAAAGATTTTTTTAAATATCTCCAAAAATATTTTTGCTACGGCCTATTATCATATATTGGCAGAATCTGTGGACTCCCAGTGATCACAAAAAACTCTTAAAATCGCTCTATCTCTTCTAGTTTAGCCAGAAAACGCGTTTAAAGTTTTGCAAAAGATTTTTTTAAATATCTCCAAAAATATTTTTGCTACGGAACATTATCATATATTGGCAGAATCTGTGGACTCCCAGTGATCACAAAAAACGCTTAAAATCGCTCTATCTCTTCTAGTTTAGCCAGAAAACGCGTTTAAAGTTTTGCAAAAGATTTTTTTAAATATCTCCAAAAATATTTTTGCTACGGCCTATTATCATATATTGGCAAAATCTGTGGACTCCCAGTGATCACAAAAAACTCTTAAAATCGCTCTATCTCTTCTAGTTTAGCCAGAAAACGCGTTTAAAGTTTTGCAAAAGATTTTTTTAAATATCTCCAAAAATAATTTTGCTACGGCATATTATCATATATTGGCAGAATCTGTGGATTCCCTGTGATCACAAAAAACGCTTAAAATCGCTCTATCTCTTCTAGTTTAGCCAGAAAACGCGTTTAAAGTTTTGCAAAAGATTTTTTTAAATATCTCCAAAAATAATTTTGCTACGGAACATTATCATATATTGGCAGAATCTGTGGACTCCCAGTGATCACAAAAAACGCTTAAAATCGCTCTATCTCTTCTAGTTTAGCCAGAAAACGCGTTTAAAGTTTTGCAAAAGATTTTTTTAAATATCTCCAAAAATATTTTTGCTACGCCCTATTATCATATATTGGCAGAATCTGTGGACTCCCAGTGATCACAAAAAACGCTTAAAATCGCTCTATCTCTTCTAGTTTAGCCAGAAAACGCGTTTAAAGTTTTGCAAAAGATTTTTTTAAATATCTCCAAAAATATTTTTGCTACGGCCTATTATCATATATTGGCAAAATCTGTGGACTCCCAGTGATCACAAAAAACGCTTAAAATCGCTCTATCTCTTCCAGTTTAGCCAGAAACGCGTTTAAAGTTTTGCAAAAGATTTTTTTAAATATGTCCAAAAATAATTTTGCTACGGAACATTATCATATATTGGCAGAATCTGTGGACTTCCAGTGATCACAAAAAACGCTTAAAATCGCTCTATCTCTTCTAGTTTAGCCAGAAAACGCGTTTAAAGTTTTGCAAAAGATTTTTTTAAATATCTCCAAAAATAATTTTGCTACGGAACATTATCATATATTGGCAGAATCTGTGGATTCCCAATGATCACAAAAAACGCTTAAAATCGCTCTATATCTTCTAGTTTAGCCAGAAAACGCGTTTAAAGTTTTGCAAAAGAGTTTTTTAAATATCTCCAAAAATAATTTTGCTACGGCCTCTTATCATATATTGGCAGAATCTGTGGACTCCCAGTGATCACAAAAAACGCTTAAAATCGCTCTATCTCTTCTAGTTTAGCCAGAAAACGCGTTTAAAGTTTTGCAAAAGATTTTTTAAATATCTCCAAAAATATTTTTGCTACGGCCTATTATCATATATTGGCAGAATCTGTGGACTCCCAGTGATCACAAAAAACGCTTAAAATCGCTCTATCTCTTCTAGTTTAGCCAGAAAACGCGTTTAAAGTTTTGCAAAAGATTTTTTTAAATATCTCCAAAAATAATTTTGCTACGGAACATTATCATATATTGGCAGAATCTGTGGACTCCCAGTGATCACAAAAAACGCTTAAAATCGCTCTATCTCTTCTAGTTTAGCCAGAAAACGCGTTTAAAGTTTTGCAAAAGATTTTTTTAAATATCTCCAAAAAAATTTTTGCTACGGCCTATTATCATATATTGGCAGAATCTGTGGATTCCCAGTGATCACAAAAAACGCTTAAAATCGCTCTATCTCTTCTAGTTTAGCCAGAAAACGCGTTTAAAATTTTGCAAAAGATTTTTTAAATATCTCAAAAAATATTTTTGCTACGGCTTATTATATATTGGCAGAATCATATTATCATATATTGGCAGAATCTGTGGATTCCCAGTGATCACAAAAAACTCTTAAAATCGCTCTATCTCTTCTAGTTTAGCCAGAAAACGCGTTTAAAGTTTTGCAAAAGATTTTTTTAAATATCTCCAAAAATATTTTTGCTACGGCCTATTATCATATATTGGCAGAATCTGTGGACTCCCAGTGATCACAAAAAACTCTTAAAATCGCTCTATCTCTTCTAGTTTAGCCAGAAAACGCGTTTAAAGTTTTGCAAAAGATTTTTTTAAATATCTCCAAAAATATTTTTGCTACGGCCTATTATCATATATTGGCAGAATCTGTGGACTCCCAGTGATCACAAAAAACGCTTAAAATCGCTCTATCTCTTCTAGTTTAGCCAGAAAACGCGTTTAAAGTTTTGCAAAAGATTTTTTTAAATATCTCCAAAAATATTTTTGCTACGGCCTATTATCATATATTGGCAAAATCTGTGGACTCCCAGGGATCACAAAAAACGCTTAAAATCGCTCTATCTCTTCTAGTTTAGCCAGAAACGCGTTTAAAGTTTTGCAAAAGATTTTTTTAAATATGTCCAAAAATAATTTTGCTACGGAACATTATCATATATTGGCAGAATCTGTGGACTTCCAGTGATCACAAAAAACGCTTAAAATCGCTCTATCTCTTCTAGTTTAGCCAGAAAACGCGTTTAAAGTTTTGCAAAATATTTTTTTAAATATCTCCAAAAATAATTTTGCTACGGAACATTATCATATATTGGCAGAATCTGTGGACTCCCAGTGATCACAAAAAACGCTTAAAATCGCTCTATCTCTTCTAGTTTAGCCAGAAAACGCGTTTAAAGTTTTGCAAACGATTTTTTAAATATCCCCAAAAATAATTTTGCTGCGCCCTATTATTATATATTGGCAGAATCTGTGGATTCCCAATGATCACAAAAAACGCTTAAAATCGCTCTATCTCTTCTAGTTTAGCCAGAAAACGCGTTTAAAGTTTTGCAAAAGATTTTTTTAAATATCTCCAAAACTATTTTTGCTACGGCCTATTATTATATATTGGCAGATTCTGTGGACTCCCAGTGATCACAAAAAACGCTTAAAATCGCTCTATCTCTTCTAGTTTAGCCAGAAAACGTGTTTAAAGTTTTGCAAAAGATTTTTTTAAATATCTCCAAAAATATTTTTGCTACGGCCTATCATCATATATTAGCGGAATCTGTGGATTCCCAATGATCACAAAACACGCTTAAAATCGCTCTATCTCTTTTAGTTTAGCCAGAAAACGCGTTTAAAGTTTTGCAAAAGATTTTTTTAAATATCTCCAAAAATAATTTTGCTGCGCCCTATTATTATATATTGGCAGAATCTGTGGATTCCCAATGATCACAAAAAACGCTTAAAATCGCTCTATCTCTTCTAGTTTAGCCAGAAAACGCGTTTAAAGTTTTGCAAAAGATTTTTTTAAATATCTCCAAAAATATTTTTGCTACGGCCTATTATCATATATTGGCAGAATCTGTGGACTCCCAGTGATCACAAAAAACTCTTAAAATCGCTCTATCTCTTCTAGTTTAGCCAGAAAACGCGTTTAAAGTTTTGCAAAAGATTTTTTTAAATATCTCCAAAAATATTTTTGCTACGGAACATTATCATATATTGGCAGAATCTGTGGACTCCCAGTGATCACAAAAAACGCTTAAAATCGCTCTATCTCTTCTAGTTTAGCCAGAAAACGCGTTTAAAGTTTTGCAAAAGATTTTTTTAAATATCTCCAAAAATATTTTTGCTACGGCCTATTATCATATATTGGCAAAATCTGTGGACTCCCAGTGATCACAAAAAACGCTTAAAATCGCTCTATCTCTTCTAGTTTAGCCAGAAACGCGTTTAAAGTTTTGCAAAAGATTTTTTTAAATATGTCCAAAAATAATTTTGCTACGGAACATTATCATATATTGGCAGAATCTGTGGACTTCCAGTGATCACAAAAAACGCTTAAAATCGCTCTATCTCTTCTAGTTTAGCCAGAAAACGCGTTTAAAGTTTTGCAAAAGATTTTTTTAAATATCTCCAAAAATAATTTTGCTACGGAACATTATCATATATTGGCAGAATCTGTGGACTCCCAGTGATCACAAAAAACGCTTAAAATCGCTCTATCTCTTCTAGTTTAGCCAGAAAACGCGTTTAAAGTTTTGCAAAAGATTTTTTTAAATATCCCCAAAAATAATTTTGCTGCGCCCTATTATTATATATTGGCAGAATCTGTGGATTCCCAATGATCACAAAAAACGCTTAAAATCGCTCTATCTCTTCTAGTTTAGCCAGAAAACGCGTTTAAAGTTTTGCAAAAGATTTTTTTAAATATCTCCAAAACTATTTTTGCTACGGCCTATTATTATATATTGGCAGAATCTGTGGATTCCCAATGATCACAAAAAACGCTTAAAATCGCTCTATCTCTTCTAGTTTAGCCAGAAAACGCGTTTAAAGTTTTGCAAAAGATTTTTTTAAATATCTCCAAAACTATTTTTGCTACGGCCTATTATTATATATTGGCAGATTCTGTGGACTCCCAGTGATCACAAAAAACGCTTAAAATCGCTCTATCTCTTCTAGTTTAGCCAGAAAACGTGTTTAAAGTTTTGCAAAAGATTTTTTTAAATATCTCCAAAAATATTTTTGCTACGGCCTATCATCATATATTAGCAGAATCTGTGGATTCCCAATGATCACAAAACACCTTAAAATCGCTCTATCTCTTTTAGTTTAGCCAGAAAACGCGTTTAAAGTTTTGCAAAAGATTTTTTTAAATATCCCCAAAAATAATTTTGCTGCGCCCTATTATTATATATTGGCAGAATCTGTGGATTCCCAATGATCACAAAAAACGCTTAAAATCGCTCTATCTCTTCTAGTTTAGCCAGAAAACGCGTTTAAAGTTTTGCAAAAGATTTTTTTAAATATCTCCAAAAATATTTTTGCTACGGCCTATTATCATATATTGGCAGAATCTGTGGACTCCCAGTGATTCCAAAAAACGCTTAAAATCGCTCTATCTCTTCTAGTTTAGCCAGAAAACGCGTTTAAAGTTTTGCAAAAGATTTTTTTAAATATCTCCAAAAATAATTTTGCTACGGAACATTATCATATATTGGCAGAATCTGTGGACTCCCAGTGATCACAAAAAACGCTTAAAATCGCTCTATCTCTTCTAGTTTAGCCAGAAAACGCGTTTAAAGTTTTGCAAAAGATTTTTTAAATATCCCCAAAAATAATTTTGCTGCGCCCTATTATTATATATTGGCAGAATCTGTGGATTCCCAATGATCACAAAAAACGCTTAAAATCGCTCTATCTCTTCTAGTTTAGCCAGAAAACGCGTTTAAAGTTTTGCAAAAGATTTTTTTAAATATCTCCAAAACTATTTTTGCTACGGCCTATTATTATATATTGGCAGATTCTGTGGACTCCCAGTGATCACAAAAAACGCTTAAAATCGCTCTATCTCTTCTAGTTTAGCCAGAAAACGTGTTTAAAGTTTTGCAAAAGATTTTTTTAAATATCTCCAAAAATATTTTTGCTACGGCCTATCATCATATATTAGCAGAATCTGTGGATTCCCAATGATCACAAAACACGCTTAAAATCGCTCTATCTCTTTTAGTTTAGCCAGAAAACGCGTTTAAAGTTTTGCAAAAGATTTTTTTAAATATCCCCAAAAATAATTTTGCTGCGCCCTATTATTATATATTGGCAGAATCTGTGGATTCCCAATGATCACAAAAAACGCTTAAAATCGCTCTATCTCTTCTAGTTTAGCCAGAAAACGCGTTTAAAGTTTTGCAAAAGATTTTTTTAAATATCTCCAAAAATATTTTTGCTACGGTATTATCATATATTGGCAGAATCTGTGGACTCCCAGTGATCACAAAAAACTCTTAAAATCGCTCTATCTCTTCTAGTTTAGCCAGAAAACGCGTTTAAAGTTTTGCAAAAGATTTTTTTAAATATCTCCAAAAATATTTTTGCTACGGAACATTATCATATATTGGCAGAATCTGTGGACTCCCAGTGATCACAAAAAACGCTTAAAATCGCTCTATCTCTTCTAGTTTAGCCAGAAAACGTGTTTAAAGTTTTGCAAAAGATTTTTTTAAATATCTCCAAAAATATTTTTGCTACGGCCTATCATCATATATTAGCAGAATCTGTGGATTCCCAATGATCACAAAACACGCTTAAAATCGCTCTATCTCTTCTAGTTTAGCCAGAAACGCGTTTAAAGTTTTGCAAAAGATTTTTTTAAATATGTCCAAAAATAATTTTGCTACGGAACATTATCATATATTGGCAGAATCTGTGGACTTCCAGTGATCACAAAAAACGCTTAAAATCGCTCTATCTCTTCTAGTTTAGCCAGAAAAACGCGTTTAAAGTTTTGCAAAAGATTTTTTTAAATATCTCCAAAAATAATTTTGCTACGGAACATTATCATATATTGGCAGAATCTGTGGACTCCCAGTGATCACAAAAAACGCTTAAAATCGCTCTATCTCTTCTAGTTTAGCCAGAAAACGCGTTTAAAGTTTTGCAAAAGATTTTTTTAAATATCCCCAAAAATAATTTTGCTGCGCCCTATTATTATATATTGGCAGAATCTGTGGATTCCCAATGATCACAAAAAACGCTTAAAATCGCTCTATCTCTTCTAGTTTAGCCAGAAAACGCGTTTAAAGTTTTGCAAAAGATTTTTTTAAATATCTCCAAAACTATTTTTGCTACGGCCTATTATTATATATTGGCAGATTCTGTGGACTCCCAGTGATCACAAAAAACGCTTAAAATCGCTCTATCTCTTCTAGTTTAGCCAGAAAACGTGTTTAAAGTTTTGCAAAAGATTTTTTTAAATATCTCCAAAAATATTTTTGCTACGGCCTATCATCATATATTAGCAGAATCTGTGGATTCCCAATGATCACAAAACACCTTAAAATCGCTCTATCTCTTTTAGTTTAGCCAGAAAACGCGTTTAAAGTTTTGCAAAAGATTTTTTTAAATATCCCCAAAAATAATTTTGCTGCGCCCTATTATTATATATTGGCAGAATCTGTGGATTCCCAATGATCACAAAAAACGCTTAAAATCGCTCTATCTCTTCTAGTTTAGCCAGAAAACGCGTTTAAAGTTTTGCAAAAGATTTT
>NW_026578787.1:0-19205 GCF_029603195.1 Condylostylus longicornis
CAGACTCCTGTAATTTACGATGTAGAAGAAAAATGGTATCAAAAATTTGGGAAAAACGGATTTTAGATAACGGTAAATTTTAACGGCCATTTCAGAAATGTTATGCAGCAATAGAGGAAGCCAGCCACTATTTTTCTGCTTTTACAAAATTTGAAAAATGATTATGGTTTCACGGCAATAAATAGTTAAAAAATGGCATCTTTAGGGTTTTAGGGGGGTATAACTTCTAGGGAGGGAGAAATAGGTAAAAATTTCCTTCTACATAAATAAGATTCTAGTAAAGATCCATGTTCGTATAAAATTTCAGCTTTCTATCTTCAAAGGTGTAGAAGTTTTGTAAACATGTCCATAATAATTTGTTGATTCGTGTCTATAATAGGATAATATTCTTTTCCATAATATTCTTCTCCATAAGTTTATATTATAGCTTGTTTACGGGCTGAATTAGGTACACTAAAAAGATCAAAATAGAAACAGACTGAATTAAAAATTAAAAATTTTATCTAAAAATTTGTTTAAAACCGATCGAAACCAATGTAGTAATAAAGGAAAATCAAAGTAAGGTGTGTTTTAGTCAGAAGTGTGAAAAATTGGTCGAAAATACAGCTGTTTACCTTATACAATAAACTTAGAAGCAGTTTTTCTGGTCCAGATTCTTAGCTTTGTTTAATTTGAGTTGTTCCAACATTTTTTCTATAAAAATACATATTTCAAACTCCGTGTACAATACATGTCTTCTCTTTGGTATTAAAAATGTTTCGAAAATTGATTCCCGATGTAAATCTCTTAATATTGTTGTTATTGTTCAAAAAAGTTCAGTAAAACATTCCGAAAATTTTCATTCTTCTAGTTGTTATTTGCAGCTTTATGGTAAGAACTTATTCCATTAATTTTTTCTTAAATTCCTTCACATTAATTAGTGTAATTTTAGCTATTTTGTTATTAATTTTAAAATTTTGATTCAATTCTGATTATTTTTATAATATATGTACAATATTTTTGATTGAAATTATAATTTTGACTTATGATGTTCATTCTGATTTTGAATTGAAAAGCAATTTTTAATTTTCATGAAAAAAAAAAAATATCCTCATTAATATTTAAAAATAAAAATTTTCTTGAATATATTTATACTAAAATTGCGCGATTAAATTATAGATTTTGTTTATATTCAAGTCGGGTAGGGTTTAGTTTGGGGTGTGTAATGGGAATCAATATTAGGTTTAGTTTATGTGTTAGGTTAGATTAAGTTGTTGAAACGTTTTCCATGTATATTCCCTTGAAACCGCAATATTATTCCCAAGGCTAGGAACAGTGTCTTGTCCACCCTATGTCCGGATTTAGGTCTTAATCTTTAAGAATTTTAAAATTTTGCCTTATAATATGAAATATGGGGACCTCAGTTCAAATCCAAATTTTACATTTTGAAAAAAAAATTTTTTTTTTTGTATGCAATAATTTTTTTTTTTTTAATGAAATTTAATGAAATTTGGGTTTGCTATTTAAAGTTTCGGTTGTATTGTAGTGAATGAGTTGGAACCCAAATTTTGCCTACATTGTATTTAAACATAAAAATAAGAAAATAGGAGAAATATTTTTATTAAATCAAAATTATATTAACACTATTAACAGAAAAAAGCAAGAATTAGTGTTTTGCCTCTCTCTAGGGGCCCAGAAAAGCAAGAAATTACAGTACAAAGTTGTACTGTAATTTTCATCTTTAGTATAAATTAAATAAACAAAATTAAATGAAAAAATCATTACAATTTTAATGATCATAATGATTTTAAAGTTTTTAAAATATAAATTTGTCAGAAATACCCTACATATTATGCATTTACGCTTATTAATGTAAAGTTTTAAGGTTTCATTGAGAAATTTTATAAAACTAGTTTGTTTTTACATTTTGCAACATTATGAAGTTTGGAATTTATTTGAGACAATGAAATGATGAATGAATACGTTTCAAAATTATCAATTTTATTGTTGATATTTGAATATTTTCATCGTTTGTTTCAATTATATTTAGGTAAACGGCAATAATTCGGTCCCATGCATATAATTTTCTTCTAAAAAAATTTACATTAAGTTACAAATCAAAATTAAATAGGTTTTTAAATTATTTTTTTACAATTAAGTTGATTTTCGAGTCCACAGCGCTTCCGATATAATTTTGAATTTATTATTTAGTTTTTTGTGGAGCATGAATAGTTCAATTTTTTCAGAGAATGTTGTAATTTCACCTAAAATTTAAAAAAAAATATATTTTTTATTATTGTGGTTCTATGGTTTTTCTTCAGAGTTAGAAAAATGATTAAAAACATTTAAGACCGCTTTAGGTACATTCACTTAATACTCATTTTCTTGTTATTCCTTTTTTGAGGAAATAGTTTTATATAGAGAGAAACTAAGTATGTTAGCAAATTATTAGAAAATGCAATTTTAAAATATATACAATAATAAAGTTGGGCCAAACCAATGGTTTTTATTGTAGCACTTTTCTCTTCAACAAGTGAAAATACTGCTTTTAAATACAGTCTATGTACACCTCCCACACTATTAAAATTATTTTCATTCATAAACGAAACGATTGCATATTATATTTAGGATGAGCGATTTATGCAGTCTTTGAAATAAAGCAAAAATTAATATAAAGAGGGGTTAACATAATGCTCAATTTTAAGGGTTAATTGCATGAGCTAAGAAAAATAAAGATACTTTTTAGTGTCATGGAATTCACCGTTAGTTTTTTGCGTTTATAGAAATTTAAAAAAGCTTGTGGTTTTTAAAATATAAGGCGTCAAAAATTCAAATTTTACAAATTTCAAGATGCGATAACTTGAGAAGGGGTGGAGATGGGAAAAAATGTTCTTCTAACGAAATAAAATATTTATAAATATCTAAGAGCTGCTAAAATTTCAGACTCCTGTAAGGTACGATGTAGAAGAAAAATGGTATCAAAAATTTGGGAAAAACGGATTTTAGATAAATTTTAACGGCCATTTCAGAAATGTTATGCAGCAATAGAGGAAGCCAGCCACTATTTTTCTGCTTTTACAAAATTTGAAAAATGATTATGGTTTCACGGCAATAAATAGTTAAAAAATGGCATCTTTAGGGTTTTAGGGGGGTATAACTTCTAGGGAGGGAGAAATAGGTAAAAATTTCCTTCTACAGAAATAAGATTCTAGTAAAGATCCATGTTCGTATAAAATTTCAGCTTTCTATCTTCAAAGGTGTAGAAGTTTTGTAAACATGTCCATAATAATTTGTTGATTCGTGTCTATAATAGGATAATATTCTTTTCCATAATATTCTTCTCCATAAGTTTATATTATAGCTTGTTTACGGGCTGAATTAGGTACACTAAAAAGATCAAAATAGAAACAGACTGAATTAAAAATTAAAAATTTTATCTAAAAATTTGTTTAAAACCGATCGAAACCAATGTAGTAATAAAGGAAAATCAAAGTAAGGTGTGTTTTAGTCAGAAGTGTGAAAAATTGGTCGAAAATACAGCTGTTTACCTTATACAATAAACTTAGAAGCAGTTTTTCTGGTCCAGATTCTTAGCTTTGTTTAATTTGAGTTGTTCCAACATTTTTTCTATAAAAATACATATTTCAAACTCCGTGTACAATACATGTCTTCTCTTTGGTATTAAAAATGTTTCGAAAATTGATTCCCGATGTAAATCTCTTAATATTGTTGTTATTGTTCAAAAAAGTTCAGTAAAACATTCCGAAAATTTTCATTCTTCTAGTTGTTATTTGCAGCTTTATGGTAAGAACTTATTCCATTAATTTTTTCTTAAATTCCTTCACATTAATTAGTGTAATTTTAGCTATTTTGTTATTAATTTTAAAATTTTGATTCAATTCTGATTATTTTTATAATATGTACAATATTTTTGATTGAAATTATAATTTTGACTTATGATGTTCATTCTGATTTTGAATTGAAAAGCAATTTTTAATTTTCATGAAAAAAAAAAAAATATCCTCATTAATATTTAAAAATAAAAATTTTCTTGAATATATTTATACTAAAATTGCGCGATTAAATTATAGATTTTGTTTATATTCAAGTGGGGTGGGGTTTAGTTTGGGGTGTGTAATGGGAATCAATATTAGGTTTAGTTTATGTGTTAGGTTAGATTAAGTTGTTGAAACGTTTTCCATGTATATTCCCTTGAAACCGCAATATTATTCCCAAGGCTAGGAACAGTGTCTTGTCCACCCTATGTCCGGATTTAGGTCTTAATCTTTAAGAATTTTAAAATTTTGCCTTATAATATGAAATATGGGGACCTCAGTTCAAATCCAAATTTTACATTTTGAAAAAAAAATTTTTTTTTTGTATGCAATAATTTTTTTTTTTTAATGAAATTTAATGAAATTTGGGTTTGCTATTTAAAGTTTCGGTTGTATTGTAGTGAATGAGTTCGAACCCAAATTTTGCCTACATTGTATTTAAACATAAAAATAAGAAAATAGGTGAAATATTTTTATTAAATCAAAATTATATTAACACTATTAACAGAAAAAAGCAAGAATTAGTGTTTTGCCTCTCTCTAGGGGCCCAGAAAAGCAAGAAATTACAGTACAAAGTTGTACTGTAATTTTCATCTTTAGTATATATTAAATAAACAAAATTAAATGAAAAAATCATTACAATTTTAATGATCATAATGATTTTAAAGTTTTTAAAATATAAATTTGTCAGAAATACCCTACATATTATGCATTTACGCTTATTAATGTAAAGTTTTAAGGTTTCATTGTGAAATTTTATAAAACTAGTTTGTTTTTACATTTTGCAACATTATGAAGTTTGGAATTTATTTGAGACAATGAAATGATGAATGAATACGTTTCAAAATTATCAATTTTATTGTTGATATTTGAATATTTTCATCGTTTGTTCCAATTATATTTAGGTAAACGGCAATAATTCGGTCCCATGCATATAATTTGCTTCTAAAAAAATTTACATTAAGTTACAAATCAAAATTAAATAGGTTTTTAAATTATTTTTTTACAATTAAGTTGATTTTCGAGTCCACAGCGCTTCCGATATAATTTTGAATTTATTATTTAGTTTTTGTGGAGCATGAATAGTTCAATTTTTTCAGAGAATGTTGTAATTTCACCTAAAATTTAAAAAAAAATATATTTTTTATTATTGTGGTTCTATGGTTTTTCTTCAGAGTTAGAAAAATGATTAAAAACATTTAAGACCGCTTTAGGTACATTCACTTAATACTCATTTTCTTGTTAGAGAAACTAAGTAACTAGCAACTATATAGAAACTATATAGAGAGAAACTAAGTATGTTAGCAAATTATTAGAAAATGCAATTTTAAAATATATACAATAATAAAGTTGGGCCAAACCAATGGTTTTTATTGTAGCACTTTTCTCTTCAACAAGTGAAAATACTGCTTTTAAATACAGTCTATGTACACCTCCCACACTATTAAAATTATTTTCATTCATAAACGAAACGATTGCATATTATATTTAGGATGAGCGATTTATGCAGTCTTTGAAATAAAGCAAAAATTAATATAAAGAGGGGTTAACATAATGCTCAATTTTAAGGGTTAATTGCATGAGCTAAGAAAAATAAAGATACTTTTTAGTGTCATGGAATTCACCGTTAGTTTTTTGCGTTTATAGAAATTTAAAAAAGCTTGTGGTTTTTAAAATATAAGGCGTCAAAAATTCAAATTTTACAAATTTCAAGATGCGATAACTTGAAATAAAGCAAAAATTAATATAAAGAGGGGTTAACATAATGCTCAATTTTAAGGGTTAATTGCATGAGCTAATGAAAATAAAGATACTTTTTAGTGTCATGGAATTCACCGTTAGTTTTTTGCGTTTATAGAAATTTAAAAAAGCTTGTGGTTTTTAAAATATAAGGCGTCAAAAATTCAAATTTTACAAATTTCAAGATGCGATCACTTGAGAAGGGGTGGAGATGGGAAAAAATGTTCTTCTAACGAAATAAAATATTTATAAATATCTAAGAGCTGCTAAAATTTCAGACTCCTGTAAGTTACGATGTAGAAGAAAAATGGTATCAAAAATTTGGGAAAAACGGATTTTAGATAACGGTAAATTTTAACGGCCATTTCAGAAATGTTATGCAGCAATAGAGGAAGCCAGCCACTATTTTTCTGCTTTTACAAAATTTGAAAAATGATTATGGATTCACGGCAATAAATAGTTAAAAAATGGCATCTTTAGGGTTTTAGGGGGGTATAACTTCTAGGGAGGGAGAAATAGGTAAAAATTTCCTTCTACAGAAATAAGATTCTAGTAAAGATCCATGTTCGTATAAAATTTCAGCTTTCTATCTTCAAAGGTGTAGAAGTTTTGTAAACATGTCCATAATAATTTGTTGATTCGTGTCTATAATAGGATAATATTCTTTTGCATAATATTCTTCTCCATAAGTTTATATTATAGCTTGTTTACGGGCTGAATTAGGTACACTAAAAAGATCAAAATAGAAACAGACTGAATTAAAAATTAAAAATTTTATCTAAAAATTTGTTTAAACCGATCGAAACCAATGTAGTAATAAAGGAAAATCAAAGTAAGGTGTGTTTTAGTCAGAAGTGTGAAAAATTGGTCGAAAATACAGCTGTTTACCTTATACAATAAACTTAGAAGCAGTTTTTCTGGTCCAGATTCTTAGCTTTGTTTAATTTGAGTTGTTCCAACATTTTTTCTATAAAAATACATATTTCAAACTCCGTGTACAATACATGTCTTCTCTTTGGTATTAAAAATGTTTCGAAAATTGATTCCCGATGTAAATCTCTTAATATTGTTGTTATTGTTCAAAAAAGTTCAGTAAAACATTCCGAAAATTTTCATTCTTCTAGTTGTTATTTGCAGCTTTATGGTAAGAACTTATTCCATTAATTTTTTCTTAAATTCCTTCACATTAATTAGTGTAATTTTAGCTATTTTGTTATTAATTTTAAAATTTTGATTCAATTCTGATTATTTTTATAATATGTACAATATTTTTGATTGAAATTATAATTTTGACTTATGATGTTCATTCTGATTTTGAATTGAAAAGCAATTTTTAATTTTCATGAAAAAAAAAAAAAATATCCTCATTAATATTTAAAAATAAAAATTTTCTTGAATATATTTATACTAAAATTGCGCGATTAAATTATAGATTTTGTTTATATTCAAGTCGGGTAGGGTTTAGTTTGGGGTGTATAATGGGAATCAATATTAGGTTTAGTTTATGTGTTAGGTTAGATTAAGTTGTTGAAACGTTTTCCATGTATATTCCCTTGAAACCGCAATATTATTCCCAAGGCTAGGAACAGTGTCTTGTCCACTCTATGTCCGGATTTAGGTCTTAATCTTTAAGAATTTTAAAATTTTGCCTTATAATATGAAATATGGGGACCTCAGTTCAAATCCAAATTTTACATTTTGAAAAATAATTTTTTTTTTGTATGCAATAATTTTTTTTTTTAATGAAATTTAATGAAATTTGGGTTTGCTACTTAAAGTTTCGGTTGTATTGTAGTGAATGAGTTCGAACCCAAATTTTGCCTACATTGTATTTTAAACATAAAAATAAGAAAATAGGTGAAATATTTTTATTAAATCAAAATTATATTAACACTATTAACAGAAAAAAAGCAAGAATTAGTGTTTTGCCTCTCTCTAGGGGCCCAGAAAAGCAAGAAATTACAGTACAAAGTTGTGCTGTAATTTTCATCTTTAGTATAAATTAAATAAACAAAATTAAATGAAAAAATCATTACAATTTTAATGATCATAATGATTTTAAAGTTTTTAAAATATAAATTTGTCAGAAATACCCTACATATTATGCATTTACGCTTATTAATGTAAAGTTTTAAGGTTTCATTGTGAAATTTTATAAAACTAGTTTGTTTTTACATTTTGCAACATTATGAAGTTTGGAATTTATTTGAGACAATGAAATGATGAATGAATACGTTTCAAAATTATCAATTTTATTGTTGATATTTGAATATTTTCATCGTTTGTTCCAATTATATTTAGGTAAACGGCAATAATTCGGTCCCATGCATATAATTTGCTTCTAAAAAAATTTACATTAAGTTACAAATCAAAATTAAATAGGTTTTTAAATTATTTTTTTACAATTAAGTTGATTTTCGAGTCCACAGCGCTTCCGATATAATTTTGAATTTATTATTTAGTTTTTGTGGAGCATGAATAGTTCAATTTTTTCAGAGAATGTTGTAATTTCACCTAAAATTTAAGAAAAAATATATTTTTTTATTACTGTGGTTCTATGGTTTTTCTTCAGAGTTAGAAAAATGATTAAAAACATTTAAGACCGCTTTAGGTACATTCACTTAATACTCATTTTCTTGTTAGAGAAACTAAGTAACTAGCAACTATATAGAAACTATATAGAGAGAAACTAAGTATGTTAGCAACGATCGAAACCAATGATGTAATAAAGGAAAATCAAAGTAAGATGTGTTTTAGTAAGAGGTGTGAAAAATTGGTCGAAAATATAGCTGTTTACCTTATACAATAAACTTAGAAGCAGTTTTTCTAGTCCAGATTCTTAGATTTGTTTAATTTGAGTTGTTCCAACATTTTTTTCTACAAAAATACATAATTCAAACTCCTTGTACAATACATGTCTTCTTTTTGGTATTAAAAATGTTTTGAAAATTGATTCCCGATGCAAATCTCTTAATATTGTTGTTATTGTTGAAAAAAGTTCAGTAAAACATTCCGAAAATTTTCATTCTTCTAGTTGTTATTTGCAGCTTTATGGTAAGAACTTATGTCCATTAATTTTTTCTTAAATTCCTTCACATTAATTAGTGTAATTTTAGCTATTTTGTTATTAATTTTAAAATTTTGATTCAATTCTGATTATTTTTATAATATGTACAATATTTTTGATTGAAATTATAATTTTGACTTATGATGTTCATTCTGATTTTGAATTGAAAAGCAATTTTTAATTTTCATGAAAAAAAAAAAATATCCTCATTAATATTTAAAAATAAAAATTTTCTTGAATATATTTATACTAAAATTGCGCGATTAAATTATAGATTTTGTTTATATTCAAGTCGGGTAGGGTTTAGTTTGGGGTGTGTAATGGGAATCAGTATTAGGTTTAGTTTATGTGTTAGGTTAGATTAAGTTGTTGAAACGTTTTCCATTTATATTCTTTTGAAACCGCAATATTATTCCCAAGGCTAGGAACAGTGTCTTGTCCACCCTATGTCCGGATTTAGGTCTTAATCTTTAAGAATTTTAAAATTTTGCCTTATAATATGAAATATGGGGACCTCAGTTCAAATCCAAATTTTACATTTTGAAAAAAAAAATTTTTTTTTGTATGCAATAATTTTTTTTTTTTTTAATAAAATTTAATGAAATTTGGGTTTAAATAAATTTGGTTTTTATTTAAAGTTTCGGTTGTATTGTAGTGAATGAGTTCGAACACAAATTTTGCCTACATTGTATTTAAACATAAAAATAAGAAAATAGGTGAAATATTTTTATTAAATCAAAATTATATTAACACTATTAACAGAAAAAAACAAGAATTAGGGTTTTGCCTCTCTCTAGGGGCCCAGAAAAGCAAGAAATTACAGTACAAAGTTGTACTGTAATTTTCATCTTTAGTATAAATTAAATAAACAAAATTAAATGAAAAAATCATTACAATTTTAATGATCATAATGATTTTAAAGTTTTTAAAATATAAATTTGTCAGAAATACCCTACATATTATGCATTTACGCTTATTAATGTAAAGTTTTAAGGTTTCATTGTGAAATTTTATAAAACTAGTTTGTTTTTACATTTTGCAACATTATGAAGTTTGGAATTTATTTGAGACAATGAAATGATGAATGAATATGTTTCAAAATTATCAATTTTATTGTTGATATGTGAATATTTTCATCGTTTGTTCCAATTATATTTAGGTAAACGGCAATAATTCGGTCCCATGCATATAATTTGCTTCTAAAAAAATTTACATTAAGTTACAAATCAAAATTAAATAGGTTTTTAAATTATTTTTTTACAATTAAGTTGATTTTCGAGTCCAAGCGCTTCCGATATAATTTTGAATTTATTATTTAGTTTTTATGGAGCATGAATAGTTCAATTTTTTCAGAGAATGTTGTAATTTCACCTAAAATTTAAGAAAAAATATATTTTTTATTATTGTGGTTCTATGGTTTTTCTTCAGAGTTAGAAAAATGATTAAAAAACATTTAAGACCGCTTTAGGTACATTCACTTAATACTCATTTTCTTGTTAGAGAAACTAAGTAACTAGCAACTATATAGAAACTATATAGAGAGAAACTAAATATGTTAGCAAATTATTAGAAAATGCAATTTTAAAATATATACAATAATAAAGTTGGGCCAAACCAATGGTTTTTATTGTAGCACTTTTCTCTTCAACAAGTGAAAATACTGCTTTTAAATACAGTCTATGTACACCTCCCACACTATTAAAATTATTTTCATTCATAAACGAAACGATTGCATATTATATTTAGGATGAGCGATTTATGCAGTCTTTAAAATAAAGCAAAAATTAATATAAAGAGGGGTTAACATAATGCTCAATTTTAATGGTTAATTGCATGAGCTAAGAAAAATAAAGATACTTTTTAGTGTCATGGAATTTACCGTTAGTTTTTTGCGTTTATAGAAATTTAAAAAAGCTTGTGGTTTTTGAAATATAAGGCGTCAAAAATTCAAATTTTACAAATTTCAAGATACGATAACTTGAGAAGGGGTGGAGATGGGAAAAAATGTTCTTCTAACGAAATAAAATATTTATAAATATCTAAGAGCTGCTAAAATTTCAGACTCCTGTAAGGTACGATGTAGAAGAAAAATGGTAACAAAAATTTGGGAAAAACGGATTTTAGATAACGGTAAATTTTAACGGCCATTTCAGAAATGTTATACAGCAATAGAGGACGCCAGCCACTATTTTTATGCTTTTACAAAATTTGAAAAATGACTATGGTTTCACGGCAATAAATAGTTAAAAAATGGCATCTTTAGGGTTTTAGGGGGGTATAACTTCTAGGGAGGGAGAAATAGGTAAAAATTTCCTTCTACAGAAATAAGATTCTAGTAAAGATCCAAGTTCGTATAAAATTTCAGCTTTCTATCTTCAAAGGTGTAGAAGTTTTGTAAACATGTCCATAATAATTTGTTGATTCGTGTCTATAATAGGATAATATTCTTTTCCATAATATTCTTCTCCATAAGTTTATATTATAGCTTGTTTACGGGCTGAATTAGGTACACTAAAAAGATCAAAATAGAAACAGACTGAATTAAAAATTAAAAATTTTATCTAAAAATTTGTTTTAAACCGATCGAAACCAATGTAGTAATAAAGGAAAATCAAAGTAAGGTGTGTTTTAGTCAGAAGTGTGAAAAATTGGTCGAAAATACAGCTGTTTACCTTATACAATAAACTTAGAAGCAGTTTTTCTGGTCCAGATTCTTGGCTTTGTTTAATTTGAGTTGTTCCAACATTTTTTCTATAAAAATACATATTTCAAACTCCTTGTACAATACATGTCTTCTTTTTGGTATTAAAAATGTTTTGAAAATTGATTCCCGATGTAAATCTCTTAATATTGTTGTTATTGTTCAAAAAAGTTCAGTAAAACATTCCGAAAATTTTCATTCTTCTAGTTGTTATTTGCAGCTTTATGGTAAGAACTTATTCCATTAATTTTTTCTTAAATTCCTTCACATTAATTAGTGTAATTTTAGCTATTTTGTTATTAATTTTAAAATTTTGATTCAATTCTGATTATTTTTATAATATGTACAATATTTTTTGATTGAAATTATAATTTTGACTTATGATGTTCATTCTGATTTTGAATTGAAAAGCAATTTTTAATTTTCATGAAAAAAAAAAAAAAATATCCTCATTAATATTTAAAAATAAAAATTTTCTTGAATATATTTATACTAAAATTGCGCGATTAAATTATAGATTTTGTTTATATTCAAGTCGGGTAGGGTTTAGTTTGGGGTGTATAATGGGAATCAATATTAGGTTTAGTTTATGTGTTAGGTTAGATTAAGTTGTTGAAACGTTTTCCATGTATATTCCCTTGAAACCGCAATATTATTCCCAAGGCTAGGAACAGTGTCTTGTCCACTCTATGTCCGGATTTAGGTCTTAATCTTTAAGAATTTTAAAATTTTTGCCTTATAATATGAAATATGGGGACCTCAGTTCAAATCCAAATTTTACATTTTGAAAAATAATTTTTTTTTTTGTATGCAATAATTTTTTTTTTTTAATGAAATTTAATGAAATTTGGGTTTGCTATTTAAAGTTTCGGTTGTATTGTAGTGTGTGAGTCCGAACACAAATTTTGCCTACATTGTATTTAAACTTAAAAATAAGAAAATAGGTGAAATATTTTTATTAAATCAAAATTATATTAACACTATTAACAGAAAAAAGCAAAAATTAGTGTTTTGCCTCTCTCTAGGGGCCCAGAAAAGCAAGAAATTACAGTACAAAGTTGTACTGTAATTTTCATCTTTAGTATAAATTAAAATAAACAAAATTAAATGAAAAAATCATTACAATTTTAATGATCATAATGATTTTAAAGTTTTTAAAATATAAATTTGTCAGAAATACCCTACATATTATGCATTTACGCTTATTAATGTAAAGTTTTAAGGTTTCATTGAGAAATTTTATAAAACTAGTTTGTTTTTTACATTTTGCAACATTATGAAGTTTGGAATTTATTTGAGACAATGAAATGATGAATGAATACGTTTCAAAATTATCAATTTTGTTGTTGATATTTGAATATTTTCATCGTTTGTTCCAATTATATTTAGGTAAACGGCAATAATTCGGTCCCATGCATATAATTTGCTTCTAAAAAAAATTTACATTAAGTTACAAATCAAAATTAAATAGGTTTTTAAATTATTTTTTTACAATTAAGTTGATTTTCGAGTCCACAGCGCTTCCGATATAATTTTGAATTTATTATTTAGTTTTTGTGGAACATGAATAGTTCAATTTTTTCAGAGAATGTTGTAATTTCACCTAAAAATTTAAGAAAAAAATATATTTTTTATTATTGTGGTTCTATGGTTTTTCTTCAGAGTTAGAAAAATGATTAAAAACATTTAAGACCGCTTTAGGTACATTCACTTAATTCTCATTTTCTTGTTATTCCTTTTTTGAGGAAATAGTTTTATATAGAGAGAAACTAAGTATGTTAGCAAATTATTAGAAAATGCAATTTTAAAATATATACAATAATAAAGTTGGGCCAAACCAATGGTTTTTATTGTAGCACTTTTCTCTTCAACAAGTGAAAATACTGCTTTTAAATACAGTCTATGTTACACCTCCCACACTATTAAAATTATTTTCATTCATAAACGAAACGATTGCATATTATATTTAGGATGAGCGATTTATGCAGTCTTTGAAATAAAGCAAAAATTAATATAAAGAGGGGTTAACATAATGCTCAATTTTAATGGTTAATTGCATGAGCTAACAAAAATAAAAGATACTTTTTAGTGTCATGGAATTCACCGTTAGTTTTTTTGCTTTTATAGAAATTTAAAAAAGCTTGTGGTTTTTTAAAATATAAGGCGTCAAAAATTCAAATTTTACAAATTTCAAGATGCGATAACTTGAGAAGGGGTGGAGATGGGAAAAAATGTTCTTCTAACGAAATAAAATATTTATAAATATCAAAGAGCTGCTAAAATTTCAGACTCCTGTAAGGTACGATGTAGAAGAAAAATGGTATCAAAAATTTGGGAAAAACGGATTTTAGATAACGGTAAATTTTAACGGCCATTTCAGAAATGTTATGCAGCAATAGAGGAAGCCAGCCACTATTTTTCTGCTTTTACAAAATTTGAAAAATGATTATGGTTTCACGGCAATAAATAGTTAAAAAAATGGCATCTTTAGGGTTTTAGGGGGGGTATAACTTCTAGGGAGGGAGAAATAGGTAAAAATTTCCTTCTACAGAAATAAGATTCTAGTAAAGATCCATGTTCGTATAAAATTTCAGCTTTCTATCTTCAAAGGTGTAGAAGTTTTGTAAACATGTCCATAATAATTTGTTGATTCGTGTCTATAATAGGATAATATTCTTTTCCATAATATTCTTCTCCATAAGTTTATATTATAGCTTGTTTACGGGCTGAATTAGGTACACTAATCAAGATCAAAATAGAAACAGACTGAATTTGTTTAAACCGATCGAAACCAATGTAGTAATAAAGGAAAATCAAAGTAAAGTGTGTTTTAGTCAGAAGTGTGAAAAAATTGGTCGAAAATACAGCTGTTTACCTTATACAATAAACTTAGAAGCAGTTTTTTCTGGTCCAGATTCTTAGCTTTGTTTTAATTTGAGTTGTTCCAACATTTTTTTCTATAAAAATACATATTTCAAACTCCGTGTACAATACATGTCTTCTCTTTGGTATTAAAAATGTTTCGAAAATTGATTCCCGATGTAAATCTCTTAATATTGTTGTTATTGTTCAAAAAAAGTTCAGTAAAACATTCCGAAAATTTTCATTCTTCTAGTTGTTATTTGCAGCTTTATGGTAAGAACTTATTCCATTAATTTTTTCTTAAATTCCTTCACATTAATTGGTGTAATTTTAGCTATTTTGTTATTAATTTTAAAATTTTTGATTCAATTCTGATTATTTTTTATAATAATGTACAATATTTTTGATTGAAATTATAATTTTGACTTATGATGTGCATTCTGATTTTGAATTGAAAAGCAATTTTTAATTTTCATGAAAAAAAAAAAATATCCTCATTAATATTTAAAAATAAAAATTTTCTTGAATATATTTATACTAAAATTGCGCGATTAAATTATAGATTTTGTTTATATTCAAGTCGGGTAGGGTTTAGTTTGGGGTGTGTAATGGGAATCAATATTAGGTTTAGTTTATGTGTTAGGTTAGATTAAGTTGTTGAAACGTTTTCCATGTATATTCCCTTGAAACCGCAATATTATTCCCAAGGCTAGGAACAGTGTCTTGTCCACCCTATGTCCGGATTTAGGTCTTAATCTTTAAGAATTTTAAAATTTTGCCTTTTAATATGAAATATGGGGGACCTCAGTTCAAATCCAAATTTTACATTTTGAAAAAAAAATTTTTTTTTTGTATGCAATAATTTTTTTTTTTTTAATGAAATTTAATGAAATTTGGGTTTGCTATTTAAAGTTTCGGTTGTATTGTAGTGAATGAGTTCGAACCCAAATTTTGCCTACATTGTATTTAAACATAAAAATAAGAAAATAGGTGAAATATTTTTATTAAATCAAAATTATATTAACACTATTAACAGAAAAAAGCAAGAATTAGTGTTTTGCCTCTCTCTAGGGGCCCAGAAAAGCAAGAAATTACAGTACAAAGTTGTACTGTAATTTTCATCTTTAGTATAAATTAAATAAACAAAATTAAATGAAAAAATCATTACAATTTTAATGATCATAATGATTTTAAAGTTTTTAAAATATAAATTTGTCAGAAATACCCTACATATTATGCATTTACGCTTATTAATGTAAAGTTTTAAGGTTTCATTGTGAAATTTTATAAAACTAGTTTGTTTTTACATTTTGCAACATTATGAAGTTTGAAATTTATTTGAGACAATGAAATGATGAATGAATATTTTTCAAAATTATCAATTTTATTGTTGATATGTGAATATTTTCATCGTTTGTTCCAATTATATTTAGGTAAACGGCAATAATTCGGTCCCATGCATATAATTTGCTTCTAAAAAAATTTACATTAAGTTACAAATCAAAATTAAATAGGTTTTTAAATTATTTTTTTACAATTAAGTTGATTTTCGAGTCCACAGCGCTTCCGATATAATTTTGAATTTATTATTTAGTTTTTGTGGAGCATGAATAGTTCAATTTTTTCAGAGAATGTTGTAATTTCACCTAAAATTTAAGAAAAAATATATTTTTTATTATTGTGGTTCTATGGTTTTTCTTCAGAGTTAGAAAAATGATTAAAAACATTTAAGACCGCTTTAGGTACATTCACTTAATACTCATTTTCTTGTTAGAGAAACTAAGTAACTAGCAACTATATAGAAACTATATAGAGAGAAACTAAGTATGTTAGCAAATTATTAGAAAATGCAATTTTAAAATATATACAATAATAAAGTTGAGCCAAACCAATGGTTTTTATTGTAGCACTTTTCTCTTCAACAAGTGAAAATAATGCTTTTAAATACAGTCTATGTACACCTCCCACACTATTAAAAATATTTTCATTCATAAACGAAACGATTGCATATTATATTTAGGATGAGCGATTTATGCAGTCTTTGAAATAAAGCAAAAATTAATATAAAGAGGGGTTAACATAATGCTCAATTTTAATGGTTAATTGCATGAGCTAAGAAAAATAAAGATACTTTTTAGTGTCATGGAATTTACCGTTGGTTTTTTGCGTTTATAGAAATTTAAAAAAGCTTGTGGTTTTTAAAATATAAGGCGTCAAAAATTCAAATTTTACAAATTTCAAGATGCGATAAGTTGAGAAGGGGTGGAGACGGGAAAAAATGTTCTTCTAACGAAATAAAATATTTATGAATATCTAAGAGCTGCTAAAATTTCAGACTCCTGTAAGGTACGATGTAGAAGAAAAATGGTATCAAAAATTTGCATGTTCGTATAAAATTTCAGCTTTCTATCTTCAAAGGTGTAGCAGTTCTGTAAACATGTCCATAATAATTTGTTGATTCGTGTCTATAATAGGATAATATTCTTTTGCATAATATTCTTCTCCATAAGTTTATATTATAGCTTGTTTACGGACTGAATTAGGTACACTAAAAGGATCAAAATAGAAACAAACTGAATAAAAAATTAAAAATTTTATCTAAAAATTTGTTTAAACCGATCGAAACCAATGATGTAATAAAGGAAAATCAAAGTGAGATGTGTTTTAGTAAGAGGTGTGAAAAATTGGTCGAAAATACAGCTGTTTACCTTATACAATAAACTTAGAAGCAGTTTTTCTAGTCCAGATTCTTAGATTTGTTTAATTTGAGTTGTTCCAACATTTTTTCTATAAAAATACATATTTAAAACTCCTTGTACAATACATGTCTTCTTTTTGGTATTAAAAATGTTTTGAAAATTGATTCCCGATGCAAATCTCTTAATATTGTTGTTATTGTTGAAAAAAGTTCAGTAAAACATTCCGAAAATTTTCATTCTTCTAGTTGTTATTTGCAGCTTTATGGTAAGAACTTATTCCATTAATTTTTTCTTAAATTCCTTCACATTAATTAGTGTAATTTTAGCTATTTTGTTATTAATTTTAAAATTTTGATTCAATTCTGATTATTTTTATAATATGTACAATATTTTTGATTGAAATTATAATTTTGACTTATGATGTTCATTCTGATTTTGAATTGAAAAGCAATTTTTAATTTTCATGAAAAAAAAAAAAAAATATCCTCATTAATATTTAAAAATAAAAATTTTCTTGAATATATTTATACTAAAATTGCGCGATTAAATTATAGATTTTGTTTATATTCAAGTCGGGTAGGGTTTAGTTTGGGGTGTATAATGGGAATCAATATTAGGTTTAGTTTATGTGTTAGGTTAGATTAAGTTGTTGAAACGTTTTCCATGTATATTCCCTTGAAACCGCAATATTATTCCCAAGGCTAGGAACAGTGTCTTGTCCACTCTATGTCCGGATTTAGGTCTTAATCTTTAAGAATTTTAAAATTTTGCCTTATAATATGAAATATGGGGACCTCAGTTCAAATCCAAATTTTACATTTTGAAAAATAATTTTTTTTTTGTATGCAATAATTTTTTTTTTTAATGAAATTTAATGAAATTTGGGTTTGCTATTTAAAGTTTCGGTTGTATTGTAGTGTGTGAGTCCGAACACAAATTTTGCCTACATTGTATTTAAACTTAAAAATAAGAAAATAGGTGAAATATTTTTATTAAATCAAAATTATATTAACACTATTAACAGAAAAAAAGCAAGAATTAGTGTTTTGCCTCTCTCTAGGGGCCCAGAAAAGCAAGAAATTACAGTACAAAGTTGTACTGTAATTTTCATCTTTAGTATAAATTAAATAAACAAAATTAAATGAAAAAATCATTACAATTTTAATGATCATAATGATTTTAAAGTTTTTAAAATATAAATTTGTCAGAAATACCCTACATATTATGCATTTACGCTTATTAATGTAAAGTTTTAAGGTTTCATTGTGAAATTTTATAAAACTAGTTTGTTTTTACATTTTGCAACATTATGAAGTTTGGAATTTATTTGAGACAATGAAATGATGAATGAATACGTTTCAAAATTATCAATTTTATTGTTGATATTTGAATATTTTCATCGTTTGTTCCAATTATATTTAGGTAAACGGCAATAATTCGGTCCCATGCATATAATTTGCTTCTAAAAAAATTTACATTAAGTTACAAATCAAAATTAAATAGGTTTTTAAATTATTTTTTTTACAATTAAGTTGATTTTCGAGTCCACAGCGCTTCCGATATAATTTTGAATTTATTATTTAGTTTTTGTGGAGCATGAATAGTTCAATTTTTTCAGAGAATGTTGTAATTTCACCTAAAATTTAAGAAAAAATATATTTTTTATTACTGTGGTTCTATGGTTTTTCTTCAGAGTTAGAAAAATGATTAAAAACATTTAAGACCGCTTTAGGTACATTCACTTAATACTCATTTTCTTGTTAGAGAAACTAAGTAACTAGCAACTATATAGAAACTATATAGAGAGAAACTAAGTATGTTAGCAAATTATTAGAAAATGCAATTTTAAAATATATACAATAATAAAGTTGGGCCAAACCAATGGTTTTTATTGTAGCACTTTTCTCTTCAACAAGTGAAAATAATGCTTTTAAATACAGTCTATGTACACCTCCCACACTATTAAAAATATTTTCATTCATAAACGAAACGATTGCATATTATATTTAGGATGAGCGATTTATGCAGTCTTTGAAATAAAGCAAAAATTAATATAAAGAGGGGTTAACATAATGCTCAATTTTAATGGTTAATTGCATGAG
>NW_026578788.1:0-18388 GCF_029603195.1 Condylostylus longicornis
ATGTCTCGCAAAAGTGGAGCAGAATTCCTTGGGCTCTCTTTAGTTCAATCCATTTTCTGTGTTTCCTTTCCCTAATGATTTTCTTAATCTGTCTTTTCGGCATTTCCTTTTCTTCGTCATCAAGTTTCCCGAGCGCGTCGAAATCAAAGTCATTAAGATTTAATTTTTCCTGCCTCTGTTGTTGCGCTTCTAATTTCCACTTCCGATGTAATGCACCCAAGTCCATGACCTTTTCTTCTTCTGTTAACATTTGACCCAGCCTTTCTGCTTCTTTCCGCTCTGCTTCTTTAACGAGAAAGAATTTTTTGATGTCTTCTGTAGTCAATTGTTCTGCTGTTTGAGAATTTCTTGTTTTTCTTGGAATCTGACTCGCTTTTTTCCATCTCGTTTTGGTGTTTTCCATTGAGCAGTATTCACAGATGGTTCCACTGATTCCTCAGATTCTGCATCACTGCTTGAGTCATTGTAATCACACTGCCAAGGACGATCAGGACGTTGTGAAATTGATAGTGGGTGTTGGTTTTGTTTCCTGGCCGGGGAAAAGTGTATTTGCTCCAGTCTTAGGTCCTGTCGGGTTGAGAGCCGAAGTTGTGCCTCCTTGGTTTTGTGTGCTTTTCCTATGGCCTGTATGCATTTGGGACATTTTCCTTCATTTTTTATCCAAAACCAAACTCAGTCTTCTTTCTCTGCCACACATTTCTTTACGATTTTCATATTGCCCCCCTTGAGGAGTTTCGCCCTCATTGTATTCATAGAACCATTTTCCCGAACTTTAGGCTATGAGCCAACCAGGTCCCATTGTCGGTGCAGGGGGTAGTGGTGGTTGCTGCTGAAATCATGGCCTGAGATTGTTGTTGGCGATGGCAACGAAAGGGCAAGAGAGGAGGTAAAAGTCACTAATTCCTGTTGGATTGCATTTTATCATTTCCAATTTGAATTCATTCAGCTGCTGGAAGAGCCACTGCTGAATATGATCGCTTTGTGGATCTGTTATTTTCCTGGTCGAATTGGGTGTTAGGACTGCCAGTAGTAATTTTTGTAAAAAGTCGGTTGTCAATGGTGCGCATGTCGGAGTTGTTTCTTCTTTCTTCTGCTGGTAGGACTCCCGGGAAATCACGGCACCATTTCTGGTTGGTCCCCGGATTGGGAAAGTCCAGTATAGCACCATGGCAAGTGCAACCACTGACGAGAATCCAATAATAACCTGAACAAGTGGTGTAAGAAAGCTTGCTGGGATTCCGATAGCATCGTGCCGCCCGATAGGCATCGTGCCGCATAGTTTGGCTTTCGTGTCAATATTCGTAACAATGGAATCAAAGAATTCCAATGATCGCAAATGGATAATTGGCATAGCTGTTTGGCAAAATCTCATGTAAGCCAGGATCGTGATCACGCTCAAACTGACAAGTCCCAGAACCAAAACCCGCTTGAGGAACGGAATTATCCTCACAAATAAATACCCAATAGTTGCGGCAGTTGCGCAAAGTGCGAGGACGAGAAGAGTTAATGCAATCATATTAATTTGGTCTTGAACAAAGCGAATGAAAACCTGATTCACTAGCAGTGCATAAAGCTCACAGGTGCGTAAAAACATGAAGGAACTGACATGCAACGGTAATAATGGGACGCTGAATAAATGGATAGTCCCTAGAATTCCGATACTATTGGAAGACAACAATGAATGGAAATAAATATGTACGATGGCTATCAATACTACCATCATGTTTAGAGACTGAAGACAGGTTTTCTTCGGCAATGGGAAACACAACAATCCTCAACAGGACTTAAAAATCGGGGGCCGTTGGGCATGTCGTAGTCGAGCTCAGGCACCTCACTGTTGTAAAAATGGCCCACGAGGCCAAAATGAAATACCCGACACCTCATGTGTCGGAGTAAAAAGTCGGAAAAAGGGAGGTATGCGGCCGGGAGAAGCATCTGGTTGGGGGTGCGAAAAGGGCAACGTGCCAAGGGGGGAAGGGCACCAGGCCGAACCGCTGGCCTCTTCGAGCTCACGCTCTCGGTCGAAGAGTTAGGTGGTGAGGTCCTTATTGGCTTGTTCGGCTGGATTCATGGTGATGGCGGGGGAGGAACAGGTGGTTGGTGGCGAGCGGGTTGTTTGTATCGGGCCTAGAACAATGGGGTAATTTGTGACACGAGTCTTCCTGGTCCTAATCTGTATAGATGCCGGCCTCGGGGGACCGCGCTCGAGAAAAGTGGGGGGGGGTTACTAATCTGCATGGACTGTTAGTAATTAGAGAGGGAGTTAGCGGTACAGAAACGTCTAAAACCGATCAGTGGATACGAAATATACACTGAAGCATCAGTGGTGGAAGAGGATGCATCAGTAGGACATGGTGCTAGGATGCACTTAGTTGCCTCCTCATTCTCTTTAGCTACTTGGAGTTTTTTTAGATTCGCTTCTAGCTCAGTTGGGTCGGTTACGGTGGTAGCTCGCAGCTGGAGGCCGCCAGGTGATTGGGTAACAACTAGGTTACGGGAAACTGCTGGGTTTGAGCCATCGGCACGCCACCGAGTTTGCAGGCATTGGTGTTTTCCTCTTGTTTCGGTGTACAGCTGATTACAAACGTCGCACTGGAAGACTTCAATCCCGGGCCTTCATAGACTGTGCCCACACCTGATTCTTCCGGTTACTGACAATTCGCTGGACATCTCGGCGTGGCAACAGCTTTTGTTCTGCCGTGAGCTCACCTAGAGGTTCAAAGTTTGAAGTACGCAGCATTTCTTTTTCTACCATTCAATGTTGTCTCTCAATTTTCCACTTTCGATGGAGCTGGTCCATAGACAACTTCTTTTCTTCATCCGTTAAAAACTCAGGGGCACGTTCTGCAAGTCGTCTTTCAGCTTCTCGTTTCCTCAACTTATCCAGCAGCTCCGCTTCGGATAATGTTGCCAGTTCCTTCTGCAGTTCATCGGGTAATGGATCTTTTGCCGCTAGATTTATAGTCACTCGTTTACCTTTGGATGTCTTCTGGCGAATATTGGAAAACTTTGCATTTGCAGCTTCCTCTACCTCAATATCCTCATGTTCCACGACTGAGAGAGCGTCGTCGTCGGCTAAGACGTCGAAAAAGTTGGAGGGGAGGTATGAAGGGTGAACTATTTTGGCGTAGGTTGGATGGAGGTTTCTGAGATGGGGTTGTGAGAGATGAGGGGTGATGATTGGGGAGCTGGTTCTGTGGTATGTGGGTGGATGGTCGTACAGTTGGAGCCTCTGTGATCGTTGTAGCAACCGAGAGTAGCATTTGTTTCCAATAGAGCCAGGAGTGCGCGAAGTTCCTCATGGACAAGATTTTGGATGTCGTCGACTGGGATGTTAGCTGGTGTTGTTGGGGATGTTGTTGTTAAGTTGGCGAATGGTTCAATTGCTGCTCGGATCAGTTTGGTTGCATCTTCAATGGAAACCACATTGATGGATGATGTGATGATATCATTACTTCCACAACTTTGATTTCCGCCTCACCGGACCATTGATAAGATTCGCGAACCATGAATGTGGCAAGGAGAGGGAGAAGGGTGCAAGACCAACAGAAGTTGAAGGAGGAGAAGATGTAGGATGCTGTGGTGGTAATCAATGAATGATACTGATATTATGGCTGTTAGGGACTCCATAAAAAACGTGGCGCACGGAAAAAACCACGGCGCAACGAAGTTCAAAAGAAGTACGTAAATGAAGAACACAGTAAAAACACACAAAATAACGACAAAAAGGTACTTGAGGCACCTGAGAATCACACGGTGCAGGAAGTAGATGCCATACAATGATATGAGGATGAGAGCTAGCATACCAATGAAGTGGGGATCATGGAGGTTGAAACTAGCCAAAAGATGCAAAGGGGACGTCACCATTGATAGAGAACCAAGAGAGATCATTATCGTGGTTGGCTGCGTGAAACGAGAGCGATTTTAATCTTTCTGACTATATGGATACTTACAGAACCAATTGACAGCAAAGGGCACTGAGAATGACGAAGTTCTAGCATGAGTATGGGACAGTGATAGGCTCATAGCCTAAAGTTCGGGAAAATGGTTCTATGAATACAATGAGGACGAAATTCCTCAAGGGGGCAATATGAAATTCGTAAAGAAATGTGTGGCAGAGAAAGAAGACTGAGTTTGGTTTTGGATAAAAAATGAAGGAAAATGTCCCAAATGCATACAGGCCATAGGAAAAGCACACGAAACCAATGAGGCACAACTTCGGCTCTCAACCCGACACGATCCCCCCAGAACCCAAGTTGGGCCTAACCCCATCCAACAAATACTTTGGATTGAAGAGCCTTTTTTTCCTCACAAAGTTGATTGATACTTTCCAATAGGAAAAGAATCTTATTAACTGATGCTTGGATCATTGGTGGGAGAGCAGAGATAAGAGGCATTAGGTTGATAGCTTTTAGCGCTAAACAGCTGAAAGTCAACTTACACACCCGTAAAACCGTTTCCATATCGTTTTTCTTTTTACGGTGGCCTTGATGATTCCTCTTCTGTTTTTTACCATTTTTTATACACGGATTTCTCATGTAGAATTTTGCGGCTTCAGACTTCTTTACATACATAAATGGTCGTTGGTTATCGTCATGCTGCCAAGGTGGGAGTCTTCTGTGGATGTAATGTTGTTGTAATCCTTTTTGTTGTACTGAATATAAATCTATCTTCAACCGCACCAAAGAATGACAAATTTCTTTCAAACATCTTAATAGCTTCGGCATTTCTTCATGATCGTACATTACTAGCTGAACTCTAATGCTTCCTTCTTCAGAAGAACCATTCCCGGGTCACGGCACCAGTTGATAGGCTCATAGCCTAAAGTTCGGGGAAAATGGTTATATGAATACAATGAGGGCGAAACTCCTCAAGGGGGCAATATGAAATTCGTAAAGAAATGTGTGGCAGAGAAAGAAGACTGAGTTTGGTTTTGGATAAAAAATGAAGGAAAATGTCCCAAATGCATACAGGCCATAGGAAAAGCACACGAAACCAATGAGGCACAACTTCAGCTCTCAACCCGACAGACAGCGTTACGAGACACGTCTACAAAGTCTAGGAAACTCATCAGTATCAGCCGGGAATCAAATCCGGATCACTTGCTTAGGACCTACCGTTAGACTACTGATGCTCCAGTTCAATGAAATTCAATGTTATGGTTCTTGTTCCAAAATAGTAGTTTTTTTAGTGTATATTTTTCCTAAATGAAAACATGGTATCAGCCGGGAATCAAATCCGGACTACTTGCTTAGGATGCTCTATTTCAATGAAATTCAATGTTATGGTTCTTGTTCCAAACTAGTAGTTTTTTAGTATATATTTTTCCTAAATGAAAACATTGCATCAGCCGAGAATCGAACCCAACCACTTGCTTTGAAAGCAAATATCCTACCATTGGACTACTGATGTTGTGCCGTTTCGCTCATCTCAGGCACTTTGATCCGGGAATTGTTTGCTGGGCTTGCTCTGTCCAGTTCCTCTTCTCGCCTTGACACATCCTCTCGTTCCTCTTGATGCTGACCGGGATGCTCTTCTCCGAGCTCCGGCTCTACCAGCGAACGAGGACTCTGCTCTTGAGCGCCTGATGATATCCTTGAGTGTGCGCATCTCTTGTAAAGCATTTTCTATTGTAATTGGATTTGTTTCTTCCATATGTCCTCAACAGTGTTGTCGTCCAATGGTTGCTTTGATGATTCCAAAGCTGTCATTCTGTACAGTCTGTTCTCTTTTCACTTCTTATTCCTTGTTTCACGTTATTGGAATTTATGCCAATCCAAAAACGCCAAAGTACGAAAATATTTCAGAACTTTCTGGAGTTTGAGTACAGTTACCGAAATACAAGGTTCGATATATCCCAAACTAGGGTGCTATGTGATCTCCTTCGGTTCCCTGGCCTCCGGAGCCCTAGCCGCGCAACAGCGACAGTACTACGCACCCCACACGCTACTCAAAAACGAAACACTCTGCGAAAGCACTCTACCGTCTCAGACAGGACGCGATTGGAACATGAGCTAACTTTACATCGACTGATGCTCTATTTCAATGAAATTCAATGTTCTTTTCCATAATAGTAGTTTTTTTAGTGTATATTGAAAAGAACGAAGATTATCATAGCCTCATCAACAATGCACTGCTTCAAAGAGCTGCTGCAATGTTCACTCTGGAATTGGAATGCACTGCTTCAAAGAGCTGCTGCAATGTTCACTCTGGAATTGGAGTGCGATGGGCTAAAACTCCATTAGGTCAGCACAGAAATTCAAGAGCACCCGTTCCAATAACTGGAGAAAATGAGAGAAAGAAACTAAAACAAATTTTGGAATCAAAATGAAAACAAATCGACGAGAACGAGTCCGTATCTCGGAAGGTGCGGCTTCGTTATGTGATGGTATTCTGTGTTGTTACGGAGGAGAAGCAAACCATTGGAGGTGCCTCAGTGGGTCGCATCTTCGCTACTGAAGTAAAGATAAAACAAATGGACTTTCCGTCTTTTCGAGATACCTGATTCTTACTCGATTCAAGTTCTGGCATAGAGTGCGTCGAGCAGGATGGCTGGTACCCTGCATTCGATCCAGCCTTGGCCTCGACAAGAGAATTGTATTTTCCCTTTGCAGGTCTGCAATGGTCTTTTTCATTTTCGCATTATCTTCCTTGAGCTGAGGGAAAAAACCTACACATCTTCCATACATACAGTCTTACCTTTAAATGGTGGTGAATTTTCTGCCTAGGATTGTTATGGGTCAGTAGCTGATGGTACTTGTATTCAACCTCAGTCACAGTTTTCCTCAACTGCTCAACCTAGCGCGACAGATGTGGTGCAAGACTCTTATTGGATACTCCTTACTTCCATAGCTGCGACAGAGTCGTCTGGAAGAGTCATCAAGTGATCCTGAGAAGAAAGGGACAGAAAAGTCGCTCAGAAAAGGAAAACTACTGTACGGGAACAACACTGGTGACGCACCAGTTGTTCCCCTATAAGCCGTCGGATGTCTTCTCCTGTCACGTGCATCGCTGCGAGAATCCCTTGAACATCCCCCGAAGGCGGTTTCATTAGCGGAAATTGCCTCCAAAGAGAATCAAGCAACATGAGGCTCTGTTTTAGAACCACAAAGAAAAACGCTATTCACCTACGATCAGTTTTATGTTCCTCACTTGCCGAGTCATGGACTGCATTTCAATTTCACGCGTCTTGACCTCATTTCTCAACTGCCGATCCATTTCACTCAAACGCTCCAACTCAGCCACATGCTCTTTTTTCTCCTCGATTGCTTTGTCATAGGCAATCTCAAGTTCCCTGAAGCTTTCAACAGATTGTTCCAGATTTGCTTTCAAGAGATTCAGCTTCGATTCCATTCTTCTTCTTTCGTCCTCCAACTCGTTTTCCAAATCCGAAAACAACTTACGCGAGTTATTCAGCTCTTCAACAGTCTGCATCAAGCGCTCTAATGTGTCCTCTGATGACGTTGACATCGCGACCAATTGATTCTCCAACCGTTGTTTTTCGTCATTCATTTGGTTGAGTGCCAATCTGTTTTCTTCCTCAATCCTTGTGACTTGTTTTTCTACCTCTATTTGGTGGCGTGCAAGGATATCGCCAAAACTCCTTTTCTCTGTTTCTAGTTTCGACAGAAGACTCCCTGATTGGATTTTCAGCGAGTATATCTCATCTTGCCTTATTCCAAGAAGCCTTTCAATCGACCCGATGACGTGATCAGGACTTTCCTCTCCGAAAAAGTCTCCCATTTTTATCGCACAACAATTCGAATCCCATAACTTCTTCAACTTTATTCGAATTTGGCCGAAATTTCCTTCCAAAACCTCATATTTTTTACGCCATTCATCAGTTTCAGATCTCAACTTTTTATTTTCCCCAACTAGTCGGGTCACGCGATCATCCAGTTCCATTTTTTCACGTTCCCAAACCGTTGCATCAGATTTGGCTTCCTCTTGGAGACGTCTCAATTCTTGTTCCAACTCAGAAGTTCCTTTGAGGTAATCCTCGTACTTTCTTTCAGCTTCTTCATATCTAGAGATCCGCGCATTTTGCTCGCGGACTGTTGCCTGCGGAATCAGCAGTCATCAATTCGAATTCAACCTCCCGAGCGATTCCGCTCACGGAATACCCCACCTGTGCATCATTGAGTTGCTTCTCATTCCATCTAAGAAAGCATCCATAGAAAAGATTTCAAACTTGTGAAATTGCCCGTTTGGCTCACTTCAAAGCCTCTCTCGTCCACGTGATTTGATCAGAAAATTGCTTGCGAAGAGCTTTATCAGTTGCAGCTTCTTGTCTAAGCAGCTCAACCGCCTCAGGACTGGAACACAAAAATCCTCGTCTATTTCATTGCTGGATTCTTCATGGAACCTGTCTTGCCTTCTGTAAGAGCTTACGTGATTCTATTCTGGAGCGCCATTTGGTAGCCCAGCGCTGCTGCTTGGAGTTTTTTCAATCTCAGCACGCTGTGATCTTTCCGAATTCCTGGAATCATACGGAGTGAAGTAGCTGCTCTCGAAACAGTGTCTCACCTGAGCTGTTGTAACTCCATCTCACTAGCCGAGGAAGTCGTTCTGAAAGAACCCACCAAATAAAGTGTCGCTGTTCCAAGCTACCTCAAATCGAGTTGCTGAGTAATCGTTTTTCTGAGCTTTTCTTCAAGTTCGTGACACTCCCGTGTAAGGTCGGCCTTCTCGCATCTACACCAGGACTGAGCCAAGCCAGAACGCGATGAAACCTCACTTCAAATGAGAAATGGTGATATTGAGGCTCCCAACCTCACTTTCCAGCGACTCGATCAGACGCGCGTCAGACTGTCTGAAAAAGGAAGCCGAGAATCAATATCAAGACAGTCTTTCATGGACTGGCCCAGGACAATGACGGCTGTATGAAGCTCAAAACAGTCCTTACTGGCGGGCGGTTTCTCTTCTCAGTTCTTTCTGAGTGGCTCTCAGATCAGTTTTCACGGTACCCAACTCCCATTCCAACTGAAGCACGGTGGCCTTTCTATCAAGCGGTTGTTACGAAAAACAACCCTTACATCGGTCATCTCAGATTCCACAACTTGAAGAACTGAACTGACAGTTTCGACGCCACCAGAATCCAACTCAACGATGATGGGCCTTGCCCTAGTGGTTGACCCTTCGCGACGGGGAGTTTGACAATTTTGGGACATCGGCAACGTGCGAAATGGGTCGACGAAGGAAACCGTCGCTACATCGCTTGTACAAACACAAGCATTCATATCAGTCGCGTTGCCGCTCTCCAACCTATTTGTGAGCTGAGCGAGAAGCGAGTCGTCAGAGCTGTGCTCGTCAACAATCCGACCGTTAGACCAAGGGGTCTTGTAACGCTCTTCCGTGAGGGGCTCTCCAGTTGTTCCGTTGTGCAACAACGAGCTGCGCCTCCGGATTGACTTTTGGAAATCAACCTCGACCTCTTTGAGTGCTCTCTTGGTAAGGTCGCACTCCAAGGAAACTTGCTCCAGCTGAGCAGCATGAAATTTCCTTATGTTGACTGAAACGCATACCATTTCTCGCGCTGTTTCGAGTTCTTTGTTCTGATCTACGAGTCTACAGAGCAAGTGTTCGTTGGCGAGTTGTGTTGCACTGCGATCTTCTCGACAACAGTGGATCTCATGTTCCAGTTCCAGACTTCGGGCTCTGTTTGCAAGAATGCGAAAAATAGACGTAGCAGGAATGTGAAAATACCAAGGCCTATCCTCTCCAAACATCTGAAGTGGAGCTTGCCGTATACGAGACTCACTTGGCTAGTGCCGTTTGTAGTTTTGCTTCTTCAAGCTCGACGAGGTCATGTAAGACAGTTTGCTTGCTTTCTGGCACCAAAATTTGTGGTTCAGTTTGGCTCTTTAGCTTCTCGAAATCCTTTCTGGAAGTGCTTGATGGGAGTCCATCAACTCTGATATCTTACCGGATGTCCTGGACTTCCTCCTCCAAACAGCTTTTTTCGGCGATGCAAGCTTCTTCATCAACAACCTATACCACGCGACAAGGGAGGGGAATCTCATTCGAAACGAGCCAACTTTGCAGCTGAACTCATTAACAAACGCTGCAGAATAGTTGCTACGCTAATACATGATCCTATCGATACCCTGCTTACTTCTTGCATCGAGTGAAGCTTTCTTGTGAGTGTTTCCACGAGTTTCCGTTGATTTGATAGAAACGATGTAGCTGCATTCAGGTTGGTATTCGGGGCAATATCATTTTGGGAGTTTGTGTCGTTGCCTTCTTGGGATTCACACCTTTCTTCGCTTGCATCGAGGATGCTTCCTGTATCTTCCAGACGCTCCTGCCGAAATAGAATCGATATTCGGAGTCTTGACCGAAATTCACAAACGAGACGTTTTTTCGGACCACAACATTACCGGATACTGTAGGTGGATTCGAAGGCAAAAAATCAATTCTTTCAATTGATTCAGGCGGAAGGATTGCAGCGTGAACTTGACAGACTGATCTCCAGTCTGACTCAATAGCAGGACACATGTTGTGAATTCGAAGAACATGTCATCGCCACCTCTTCTTCTCTTGCTTTCTCCAATCGTTCCAATCTCCACTCGAGGCTCTGCACAGCTAACGCAGAGGCGAGAGCGTCCCTAAGACGGGAGTTCTCGACCTCCAATTCATCCAATGCTTCTGTAGACGTGCTAAAAAGCCATTAGGGCACCTTACTCAATGTGTCTGGCATACCTGAGAGTGCTTCTCAAATCGCCAGAGAAGGTTGGAACGCCGCGTGATGCAGAACAGCGCAACGAGCGAGCTTCAGACAACATCTACGAAAGGAGTGACGAAGTAAGAGGAACAGGGATCCCGCACCTGTAGCGTTTCTATTGTAACTTCCAATGCGTCAGGAAGGCTCGTTTCTCGCCCGTCAGCCAAAACATCTATCATTTCACCAATGAAGATTGAATGAGATTCGTCTACAAAGTCAAGAAAAGGGAGGGAAACCCAACAGGTCAGCGATCGTGAGACCCACAACATGAATGTAAGTGGACGAAGAAGTACCCACCAACAGAAATGATCCGATCGAGAAATCCCAACAAACGAGAGCTTGGTCGAATTTTGCAGAGCGAACTGAGAGCGTCGTATTGTAATCCATCATTCCGATCAGCGATCTGCGCAGAAGATTCTAACGCGGCGAAACAGTTCCTCAAGAGGTGCAACGGAGACAAATCAGTTGAAGCTGCTTGGACGCCCGCTGCTGAAAGCCTCAGCCGCTCGTAGGGTGGAAGTGACACCAGTAGCCCAGTGGCACTCTTGCACGTCACCTGACCTGGATTGAAGAACACAACAAACGCGCCGCTATACAGCGTTGTACAATACTGAAGAGAAAGGTTCACTGAATGCAAAGTACCTGAAGCAGGATCACGCCACTTCGACTGACAATCGATGGAGACAGCAAGAGTCCAACGACCATCAACGAAGACTGATTCCTCGATAGGTGAATCGATTGAGACGTGCGAGCGTGAAGCGAGGCTCGACAGACACCCAAGCAAATCGGACATAGATGTGGAGTCTAATGGATACCGTGTGACGTCGTCAGGAAGCCTCTGATATTGAGAGGGAGGGAAAATTGATAAATCGTAGCAGCAAAAAAGATGTTGGATGTCTTACAAGTCCAGATGCTTCACGCTCAAAATGAGTCCGCTTAAGCTTATATTTCTCTCCTTCTCCGGAAGAGCGCGCGAGGTACACGGTCGTTGAGTCATTGTAGTCAAGAAGTAAAGCTGACACAGTAGAAATACATTGAAGAAGGGTCGATGGAGAAGAGTTAGCGATCTCTGAAACATTTTGCCTCAAGGCTGCCAACCTGTGGAAGACCTAGCACAACACGTCCACATCAAAATAAAGATTCAAACAACGTACGCATGGAAGGAGACCGCTACAGTCGAATGCGAAGTCGTTCGATCCAATTGGCTTCTCCTTAGCAGCAGCTACCTTGCTCCCTAGATACAACCGCCGATCTGCAGAGATGGAATAACCACGTCGTCGATATACTTTGCGTACCTGCATGGGCCTCTTGAAGAAGAACCACTGTTGGTTTCCCCAAAAGAAGATTGTCTACGAGGGTCTTGCTGTAGTTGTAGAATTTAGTGAAATGGCGATAAGATTCACACACAGCGATTTCGTCAACATAGAACGGTTTTTTGCAACCTGATTGGTAGACTCAGTGATCTGAACGACTACTCAGTGCGATCTGTGATAGGACGTTCATCGCAAACAAACCTTTGATGTGGATGATTGAAGGCAGTGGAGTCGAACTGAAGGACTCCGATATGGATGTGCTAAGCGTGCAGACATCGGACAATGTTTGATGATGATGTTGAATCAAAATCGTTGAAACAGTTTTCATATAGAAGTTAAGAAAGTTGTGTCCTTTTTCTTGAGACGAAGTAGCAGATGCATGCAGATCAATTTGGAGTTGTAAAATTTGAGCTGAATTCACAAGCGTTCCGAAACCGCTTCTCCATGACTCACCAAAGTGAAAAGGACAAAAACATTTCCCGCTTGTAACTCAGCTAAACAAGAATCCAACAGTTCTCTTTTTTCTCGCCCTCTAATCGTTGTAATTCAATGCCAGATTCCCCCGCTTTGCAAGCCCGTTCCTCATCCCCTTCATCCCATTCCACATATCTCCCGCGTGGAACGTCTTTTCTCGTGCCACCCCCTCAATCTCCTTCAACATCGGTACCCCTCACTTTGGCACCATCACCCCTGGATCCCCACTACTCCCGATCGCGCTCTACTTATATTCCGTCAATTTTGTCCTCCCATGCGCCCATTCTACCTCCGCCGAACTACCCAGCGCAAATGTCCCAGAGGTCGTCCACTCCGTCCCATAGGCATCCTTCACTAAACTACCACAATTCTGATTCATCTTCGCACTTCTCTCAAATGCCCCTCACCTTCAGTGGCTCCATCATTCATCCCATTCAATCAACTCGGCACTCATTTGGGGGGTCCACAACTAGATTTTCATTTCCAACACAATCCACAGTCCTCGATCCTATCCGTGGCGTTTTTGGTCGTTCCGCGTCTTTGACGAGCTCCAATACTCCAACCGTCACTCGCTTCGTCGAATCGCACCAACAGATACCCACTGGTTCGAACATCGCAACTGTTCGCCAAACTCGAGAGTACGCCGCGTGACGTCACTCCTAATTAAAATCATAACTGTCACGCACTGATTTGTATAAACGCATCCTTTCACTGTCAGTCCCTCTCTTCAAAATGTCGCCGGCTTGATTCCAGCTCCGTCGTTCGGTGTCCCATCACCATCATTCACTTCTGAGCCACTCGGTACAACGGAGGAGTATGATAATCTCGATGGAATCCCTGCTGAACTGATAGAAGTAATCCCCATCCAAGATGAACCTTTTCGCTACACGATTTCGAATAGTTTCTTGTTCTTGCTGTTTCTAGATTCTCCCCGTAGAACGCTTCCATCCGGATCCAACCAGAGCTGAAGACCGAAGGTAAAGGTCTCTGATGTTCGTTAGCAGCTTCCTTTGAATTGAACCCCTTTCACTATTCCGTTTATGTGTTCGCCAGCACTTGTCTAATTTGTCAACTTGACTACGACGAAAACGATGAGATCCGGCGTCTTCCTTGCTTTCATCATTTTCATCCTGAATGCATCAATCACTGGCTCCGAGCAAGAACGTCATGCCCAGTTTGTCGCCTTTCTGTTCTATCCGGAATCGAACACTGCGATCTCGACGCAGATCAGCGCTTGATGTTAACCGATCATCTTAATCGTGTCGAGAACCAGCGAGTCAGAGACGGAATCCAAGAGCACAGGCAGGCCAACGCTCCACGTCGTTCGTCGATCCAAATCAGTTTGAATCAGGGATTGATCCAGATGCAATCGCCAGCCCATTTGAACAGTTTTTCAGTCTCAAACCCACTCGTGCGAAGAAGCCACCCCGTGAGGCGGTCTCTCAATGCAATAGGGAACACGATGAGTGTGGGATATCCGACGGTTGCAATGGACGAGTGGATCAGCACCATGAATGCAATGGAAGGAACACCAACCAGTAATCCGACATCCATCATGGAACAGCCTCGTGGTACCGTCGTGGGGGGAACTATGACGACGGGACAGTTAACTTACACAGAGGGATCATCGTCTAATGCACTTCGACAGCGGTCTTCATTCCTTGTACCGCCGATTAATCTCCCAAGTTCTGGCCTCCATTCGAGACATCGGAACAGTTTGATATCTTCTGTGCCACATCGCACCGAAAATGGTGGAGTAGAACATCGCCTTCCTTCATCTCGACGAACAGAGAGAACACCTTGGCAGAATCATCTTCAGGACGCAGTAGCATCCATTCAGACAGATCCGTCAGCTGAAGTGCGTCGAACTCGTAGAAACCGGCAGGGTGCCGCTACATCAAGAGACCACGGAGAGACGGCCCGCGTCACAGCCAGACGGTTTCATCCGGGAGAATCAAGAACTCCAAACCAATTGGTATGCTAGATGCGTTCTCAATGTTATTTCTTCGTTCGATCGAGACGTCTGGTTGACCAATCTCGGCCATTACTAACAGCTGCTTTATTGCATCAGACCATTCAGGCAATCCCAAATCGTCGCGAAAACTTTCGATCCCCTCATTTGGATCAAGGCCAGGCCAGAGTTGATGTGAGAAAACGAAGCCGAAGCCGTTCTACACGAAGCCATTCGATCGAACCCCAAGCCTCTCCAAACAGAGAAGATTCACTAAATGAGGAATCACAAGGCCCCAATTCGAGCGGTATGTTCACTTCGGGTGTTTAGAGGAGGCATTACACGTAGAAAATTTGTGATGTCACGATAGTCCAGAGCACCCAAGTGCATCATTGAAGCGCTATCCTTTCTCTAGGCTCGCCACCACACAGCCCAACACGTACCCCAAGGCCCCGTAGAACGTCGTTACCCTCCATCCCTCAACCACGTTCTGCGAGAGGTGACATGATATTGAGTCCTCAGAGGACTTCAGGTGCCGTAGGTGGAAATCCCGAGACCGAGTGGAACAGAAGCATCAACCTGCATGAAATCACAGGCACTCCTTCACCGACATACAGACTCGCATGGAAAATCGCTAGAGACCTTCGCGTTCCAACGATGGGAAGTTCTTCTGACGGAAATGAAGCTCAAGAGGCAAACGAGGAACCCCAGCGTCGCAGTGATCATGAATTGACATCTTTGTCGCTCCAAATGAGTCTCCAAGGAGCTATCCCATCGAGCCATCCAAACAGCTGATTCATCTCAAGGCGCTTTTTATTCTTTGATCATGAGCGTTTGAAATTCCTACCCCGTTGAAAAACCATCGACTCATTGTTTTTATTCATTTTCCCAGACCATCTTTGTATAATAGTCAGATCATGCACTTGTCCAATTTTGTGACAAAGTCTGTTTGTACGATATTGGGACTGCTTGCAGGAGAGCTAGCATTAGTGTTGCCAGTTTATGAACTTGAGTTTGATCCGATCCAGATTGATCCGGTCCACGAACTCCTTTCTAATTTTTAGCGCATCTCGAAATTCAATCAGTCGCAATATGACGACCCTGAGTGACTTCTCTACCATCAACCTCAACAAACTCAACGGAAAAAATCCTGCGCGCCTCGAAAATTGTGTCAACGGAAAATGGTACACTCCGTCCAAATCAGTTGTTGTCCCTGACCCGTTGAACGGAGAACCCTTTATTGTGGCACCAGATACCCAAGTAAGAAGACTGAGTGATATGTGCATCTTACGATCGGTTTTTCTTCAGCCAGATGAGCTGCTTCCGTTCATCGAGAGCATGAAAATGGTCCCGAAAACAGGCACCCACAACATCTACAAATCTCCCGAGAGGTTTCAGCTTTATGGTGATATTAACCGCAGAGTTGCTCAAGCCCTGCATGTCCCTGAAATCGAAGACTTCTTTACGAAATGCATTCAGCGCGTAATGCCAAAATCTCGAATTCAGGCAAGTAGCGTGTTCCCACTCGTCCTGGTTGGAAGATTTCCGCTCTTCAGGCTGCTGGTGAAGTAATTGTAGTTCGAAAATTCTTCGAAAATTTCAGTGGAGATAATGTTCGCATGTTGATGAGAGGGTTTTTCCAGGCCGGCGATCATGAAGGACAACGCACAATGGGACACAGGTGAGTGGGGACTAGTTCAGGCCGTACAACATAACCCAGATACAAACATCACGCGCTCTACAGATGGCCTTATGGTCCCGTCGCAATCATTTCACCATTCAACTTCCCACTAGAAATTCCTGTTATGCAATTTGCCGCCGCTGCGATGGTTGGGAACAAACCAGTTGTGAAGGCTGAAAGTCGCACTGCTCTGCCAGTTGAACAGTTCTTGAGGTTGATGCATGCGTGTGGCCTGCCTAAGGACGCCATTGATCTGATCCACTGCAAGGGGTCTGTGATGTCCGACCTGCTCACACGAGTTGATTTTCGCATGACGCAATTCACCGGTGGTATGACTGCTGCCCATAAGGTGACAGAAGCTACGAAAGGAAAGGTGAAACTTGAGGATGCTGGTTTCGATTGGAAGATTTTGGGACCGATTCGACGGAAACCAGAGGACGATATTGAGAAAATGGTTTCCTACGTTGCATGGCAGTGTGATCAAGACGCCTACGCTATGGCGGGTAAGCCTCAATGGATGGGGAAGTGCCAACGGTGACCTTAGCTTAATGTCTAATGGATTTTTTTCTTTTTAAGGACAAAAGTGCTCGGCACAGTCGATGCTACTTCTTCACGATGACTGGGAAAGTCTTGGTTTTCTCGATCGAATCGCTGAACAAGCCAAACGTCGCAAGTACGTCAATTCAGTTCAATTCCTGGCTCATACAGAATCATTCCAGCCTATCAGAGTTGACCTTGAGCCCCGTACTCTCCCATACAAATGACGACATCAAGGCACACATCAAGGTGAGCATTTGAGAAAAACCCGGTCCGTTTCACAACCTTGTTCTTGCAGGCGCTTCTGGAAATTCCCGGATCCAAGCTGCTTTTCGGTGGCAAGCCTCTAGAAGGCCATTCGATCCCTTCTCAGTACGGCTCGTTCGAACCAACGGCTGTGCTGGTTGATCTCAGCGCCATGCTTTCAAGTGATCGTTTCTTCGAAACAGCCACAACAGAATTGTTCGGACCGCTTCAGGTAAGCAAACGCCGTCTTTTGTGACGCAATCCTCTTGCTTTGTCAGATCATCGTCAAATGGAACAACAGCTTGGAGCCAAAGCTTCTTGAAGCACTTGAAAGGATTGATGCCCACTTGACAGCCGCTGTTGTCTCGAACGATCCTGAGTTTGTCAACAGGATGTTAGGCCACACAGTCAATGGAACAACTTACGCCGGAATCCGAGCACGAACCACCGGCGCTCCACAAAATCATTGGTTCGGTCCGGCGGGAACGCCTCTGGCCGCAGGAATCGGGACGCCTGAAGCAGTTTTGTCAACATGGACGTGCCATCGTGAAATCGTTTTTGACGAGGGCCCTATCTCCTCTAGCTGGACGCTTCCTCCCCCTTCCTGATTCATCAACCTCAATCCACTTGTGCCATGATTGTGTGACATTCGCAGTGGAAACTCAATCACTATTTTCACTATTTTTGTTTTTCTCTTTTTTTGTCATTGAATGTTTTGTTAGCGCTGAAAATGTGGGAACTCGATGCCGAATCGGCAATCAGGCTGAATCCCATAATGTTTACAACAAAAGTTGATCATCAACAAACGCGAGAAGTGGAAAATCAACAAGGAAAATAATGTTGAAAATCAATACGCTGGGGATCAATAGAGAGATATGCACGAGGAAGGAATTCTACAAGAGGGATTCGAACGTTTGAACCTTGGTGGTTGAACATCCGATCATCAATGTGCTAAATGGAATGCTATTGTTTGAACAAATATCTTCTAAGTCTTCTTCGGTGACCACAACACCGATTTGTAAGGAGCAGCTTGGACACGTCGCTATCCTCAAGCCCTTCATCAATTCACTCAAAGATAATTCGAATAAATCTCCGCAAGGACAAGGGTAATAAAATGTTGAATCCGATACCTCAAATTCCATTTCGGTGACGCTAATTGTCTGATAAACAACCACCGCCTCTGCTGCTTTGACTTTCTTCATTTTCAAGCAGGCAAACGGTCCTCCTGACCAGGTACATTTCCGTGAGTCTCAGGTTCTGGACATATGGATGTACTTTCAGCTCCCTCCCCTTGCGTCCCTTTAGTATTTGTCCATCGCCTACTCCCCATATGAACAGCTGACGAGGCCATCTTACCAATTCTTTCGTTATGGCTGGATTGAATCCCCTAGGGATCCCGGAAAGACGATTTCACCCTGGAACGTGTGCTGTGTGTCTTTCAACACGCAATCTGCAACAATGTC